>NC_052477.1:29419052-29477532 GCF_009730915.1 Dioscorea cayenensis subsp. rotundata
TGCTTTCATGTTGGCTAGAGAGCTTGGTACTCGGCGAACTATTTGAAGTTCCATTCTTCTTATCTCCTCCAAAATAGACCTTTGAGAGTGATCATCAGCTACCACATTGCTAAAAGACTTCCTACTAAGCGCGCCAGCCCTACAACATTCACCTTGCCGGGGTGATAAGCTGATAGTTAGATCGTAAAAGCTTTCATCAACTCTAACCATCTTCTCTGATCTTAAATTTAGCTCTTTCTACGGGTGAAAATATACTTGAGGCTCTTGTAGTGCAGTGAAAACATCACATGGCGTCCCCATACAAGTAGTGTCTCCAAATCTTCAAAGCAAAAAGTCGCTGTGTAAGCTCTAAGTCATGGATGGGATATTTCTCCTCAAAGGTTTCGAGTTGCCTAGGGCGTAGGAAACTACTCGGCCATTTGCATTAAAGACACAACCAACCACGTCTTACAAGCATCACTACAAATAGTAAAACCATCTCGGGGAGAGGAAGTGTGAGAATAGGTCGCGACAACAAAGCGATGCTTTAACTCACAGCTACTTTTCACACTATCGGTCCTTTGAAAAGTTTGTTCCTTTCCTCGTAAGTCTCGTCAATGGTGCTACCAAAACTGAGAATCCTTCAACAAATCTTCTATAGTAACCTACCCGAGTCCCAAAAGCTATGAATTTAGATCACACTTGTCGGCCTTTTTCCACTTTACAATTGCTTCAATCTTGGTAGTATCTCTGAGAGATGCCATCTTTGGTTTATGACATGGCCAAGAAAAAGCCACTCGATCTAGCCAAAACTCACACTTTTGAGAATTTGGTGAAAAGTTTCCTCTCTCGAGTGTCCCCAACATGATCCTCAAATTACTCTTCATGCTTCTCACGATTTCTAGAATACACCAAGATGTCATCCAATAAACACCACAACAAATTTGTCGAGGAAAGGTTTGAAAGTTACATTCATCAAATTCATGGCAGGTGGGGCATTGAGTCGACTGAAAGGCATTACTAGGAATTCGTAAGGACCATAACGAGTTGAAATGCGGATATTGGCACATCCTCTTGCATGATCTTGAGTTGGTGGTATCACGATTACGAGGTCAATCTTCAAAGAAAACTTACGAACCTTGCGAGTTGATCAAATAGGTCATCAATCCTTGGTAATGGATATACTATTCTTTCGAGTCACTGTTTAGCTCTTGGTAGTCGTGCATAATCTTAACTGCCATCTTTCTTTTTCACAAAAAGTGCGGGGCTCCCCAAGGAGAAACTACTCGGACGGATGAAACCTTTATCGAGAAGTTCTTCAAAGACTGCTTCTTCAATTCAACTAGCTTAGTAGGGGGCCATCCTATAAGGGGCCTTAGAGATGTAGTTAGTGCACAGGACTGAGGGCGATGAGAACTCTTTTCTCACTGTCAGGAGGTAACCCTGGAAGATCTTCAGGAAAAACATCTGGAAATTCCCTCACCACTGGGATATCTTCTAGCGCCTGACTTTCATTTTTGATTTCCACCACGGTGGCGAGAACTCTTGAGCACCCACTCAAAAGTAATTTCTTAGCTTGTAGGGCATAAATTACTCGAGCTGGTGATACGGAAGCACTCCCAAGAAAAGAGAACTCTGTTTCTCTAGGGATTCTAAAGTAAACTCTTTTCCTATGGCAATCGACCACTACATGGGTGGAGAATAATCCGTCTATCCCAAAAATAACATTGATACTCATGACATGGAGATCAGCGAGCAATACATGGTTATCAATTACCATAGGACAGTTTACACAAACTCGGTTGACTACTAAAGCATCACCAACAGGTGTAGCAACACTCAAATTATAATCCAAAACAATAGTAGGCAATGCATGCTTCCGAGCAAATGTAGAAGAAATAAAGGAATGAGTAGCTCCAGAATCGAACAAAACACATGCATAAGCAGAAAATACTGATAAGGTACCTGGCACCACAGCATTAGAGGCATGAGCATCCTCTTGAGTCAGTGCATAGACTCATCCTTGAGTCTTAGGTCTGCCCATCTTCTGATGGGTTGAGGAAGATGGTTGTCCACTAGCGACTTTTCACCATGTTGTTCGAAGGGTCTAGGGGTTTCTATGGTGATACAACACTGGAACTCTGCCCACTAAAAGTCTGTTGAGGCTTAGAAAGCATTTGCGAGACAACTGAGTTATCACGGTGACCACAGCGCCACACTTATAACAAGCTCTAGAAGCCCGTCTGCAATCTGTAGTCCTATGAGCTCCACCACAAGTGGCACAACCCGGTTGGTTAGTACGGGTAGG
Source organism: Dioscorea cayenensis subsp. rotundata (assembly GCF_009730915.1). Taxonomy (NCBI): domain Eukaryota; kingdom Viridiplantae; phylum Streptophyta; class Magnoliopsida; order Dioscoreales; family Dioscoreaceae; genus Dioscorea; species Dioscorea cayenensis. The sequence continues at coordinate 29,421,340 of NC_052477.1, forward strand.
TGGAAGAGGGGGTAGTTTCCAAGATCGCTGTGCTGGTAGCCCATTGACCGTTTGTGACTCAGTCGGAACTCTGTTGCCAGAGTTGCTCCTGTCTCCAGCTCTAGTAGGTCAGCTATTTTGGTTGTCGAAATTCCTGCCTCTCTTCTTCTGGAAGCTTTTCTTCTATTCTTGAGTATCCTTCCAAACACAATCTAGGGACTTAGCGCATTCCACTACTTCAGCATAAGTACTCAAATGCAAAGGTGCTAGTCCCCTACGAATATGAGGGTGTAACCCCTCCTCGAATCGATTTGCCCGACTCTGATCATCTTCTACTAGCTTAGAACCATACTTGGATACTCGATCAAACTCCACTTCGTATTCATCTACAGATCTATTCCCTTGTGTCAATTGGATAAAGCTTGTCATTCTAGTTGCTGTGTTTGTCCCTAGTAAAAGTACTTCCGAAGAGCTCCTTCCTCAATTCCTCCCATGATTCAAACTCTTTTTCCTTGTTTGATCCTAATTTCCCCCATTATACCCGATCGTTTGCGGGTCCTTAAATCATGTAGATGCGAGCCCGAGCTTCTCTTATGGGTCGCGAGTTTATTATGGCATAAGCTTTCTCCATCTTTGCTACCCACTAGTCTACCTCATATGGATTGGTGGTTCCTTCAAATGGCAGGGGTCCTATACTCCTAAATTCCATAACTGTTCTCTGTTTGGGTTCCTTAGGGGGAGGAGGAGGAGGTGGCGGTGTTTGTTGTTGAGATAAACGCTGCTCTCGCACTAACCCCACTACTTCATACAATAGTTCCAGCATCACCCCTGGACTGTTAGCAGAATCTGTTTGGTTTCCACCTTGGGCTTCTTGAGCAGCTGCTAGTTGACCAAGCAGATCATTCATGTTCCTATTAGCTGCTCTGTGAGACATTCTGCAAAAACCCTAATCCAATTAGAAACTAGGGTGCAAGGACAACAAAGGTTTATTGAAAGCAGGTTTTAAAATCAAGCATAACCATTACTCTAATACAACGAGGCTTAACCACAATCTAAAAAGGTATCTCTGGGAAGATAATAAGAACACCACAAAAAGGAACATGATAGTGGAAAAACAGATGATCAAAGCAAACACTTAGGTACTACTAGTCTTAGAGAATAACAACAAAACATACAAGGAGAAGGGTTTAGCAATCAAACACCAAAGGGTGAGACTAAGATAGGGAAAAACACTAGCGACTTCTACAACTCTCTGGGCGAACTCTCATCATGAACCACGGTGGAGTGGCGGAGGAAATAGCTGAGATCCTCCACCAAAATCTCCAAGTCATGTAACTTTAAAAAGAGTGAAGCTACTTGTTTTTACGCCCACTAGTGTGATTTAAAAACACTACAATACAAAGCGCTAACAAATCTATGCTCCTCCCTGAATATTGGGTACAACTGTACAACCTTTGGCTTATTAAGCCCTTTACATCAATGACCGCAAATACTAACAAGCTTGTCAACTAGAGGTGACTACAAATCTTAAGATTAAAGGGATAGGGAATCTTGAACTTCACATATTTTTAATAACACTCTCCAAGATATGTATTGGTGGAATATTATGACCAAATCCTAACGGAGTGTTGCTCAAGTCATTAAATTCAACTACTATTAGAGTAGTTATATATGAAACAATATTTAATTACCTAAAAATGGGATTGTCACGCCCTGACCCGCGGGCCCACCGGACGCGACAATCGCCGCAACAATCCCGAGGAGGGATACCCCACCACTCAACCCTCAGGATGCCGCAAGGCTGTTCAATACACCTGGAATTCAACAATATATAACACAGATACAGAGACAACGATAATAACAACAACAACAACAACATGATACAGAAAAATATAGAGGTTCACAAAATACACAAGGAAACAACCCTAACAACAGTAGGAAATGGTAATACACAAAAGTTTAAGAGTACTTAAATACTAAACCATGCAACAAGTTTTCTACACACTAGTAGATCCATAAGTCTTATAACATGTTCCATAACAGCAATAACATACATGAACTGAAGGAAATACAATAGAAAACAGAATAGAAGCAAATGCCAATACAACGCCACCTTTGCCACACCTACTACTGCAGCGGTGGGAGGAAGAAGAGGATGAGTAACTAAAAGTTACTCGAGTGAGGAAGGGTTAGCACAACCTTAGCAGAAAATACACCCATAGTAAAAATAATAACAAATTATTAAAATACATGCTTTACCAAAATAATACTAGTTTAGAAACTTTAACATGCATAAAAGAAGTCTTTAAAAGGATTAAAAACATAATAATACCAAGAAAACCCTTTTTACCCCAACTAGGGTTTACAACACAAAAATCATAAAACATGGTTTTAAATACAAGTAAAAACAACCAAAGATTATGTTTTTGAAATAAACATACCCAACACTTACCCAACATAACATGGTCTAGAGAACTCTCTAAACCTTCGCCGTGGCCATGGCTAGGGTTCAAAAGTCGCCAAGGTACTCATGCCCTTGGCGTTGACCCATCGAGTTCACGGTTGGTGACTCCGGCTACCGATGAATATCCGATCGGGGGCTCTACACTCCCATCCAGGCGGCCCTCGTAGTAATCAGCGGTCGACACGCCACCTCAGCGGTGGCGGCGTGGAGACCGCCTCTCTGCGGTAGGGGTATCACCAAAACAAATCACCACAATAAACATAACTCCACTCGGAGTATAATATCCATCAATAATCATAAATCAAGAATACCTCGGCCATTAGTACGAGGACAAAATAAACACATAAAGCAAAGCCCAAACTTTTAATACAAAAATACTTTGCAAGTCCCAACACAAGAAACAACATAGAAATCCTATCCTTTCAACAATTCCAAATTTGTTTCAAGCCTAGGGATTTCACAAACTCATGGATACATATATCAATCACAATTCCAACAATAACAATTCAAAAGCCAAATGAGACATCCAAGATTTGTCTCAACAATAATTATCATTCACCAAAAATACCAAAGCGAGTATAAATCAATAAAAACTTACTTGAAACATGATATGCATATAAATAGCTATTGGCATTCTTCTAATAAAGCTATGCTAAAATAATTCCACTCACAGGATCGGCTAAGTCTTTGCCTCAAGCCAAGACTTCTTCTCCTTGCTAAAGCATAACAAAACACAATAAAAATTAGCAAAAACAAAACAAACAAGAAAAACCCTAAGTTTTCAAACAAACAACCCTAATTCGATCCTAGGATTAGCTCAAAACTAGGTTTAAAGGTTACCAATGAATTCCTAGGGGTTTTAGCTTCATTCTAAACCAAAGAAATCAAAGAAACAACTAAATATCGCCGGTGCTATAGTAACTTCGAAGTTGCTACAGTAAAACCGAACCTTATACTATGGTTTTCTCCCAATTTACAACTCTAAATCAAAAATTTTCTTCTACAACATTCTCATACATGAATCATAAATCATTGGCTTCAATTTAAGCCTATAAATCACCAAATCCATGAAGAATTTAAAGTTTTTATACATTTCTAAAAACAAAGAAATACGGGAGAAATACAAAAATAAAAAAACATTAGATCTAAAGGCGTACCGTATTTGGGAGTGAGGGAGGAATGAGTTTGGTATTTAAGTTTGCGGAAATTCTCACGGAAAAATTTTTTCTTCTAGGGCTATGGTCGGCCGAACAAGAAGCAAGTAAAGAAAGAAATGAAGAAGAGAAGAAGCCAAGTTGGTTTTTCTCATTCATTTTCTCTTTTTTTTTTCAATATATAGGAAATGACCTAATTGCCCTCTTAATAGAAAAATCATAGAAATGGATCCAAATGACGGAATTGCCCCCGAATTTTCACATCAAAACTACTATGCAAACATGGAAAAAAATGCCACTACTACTAAATGACCATTTTACCCCTAATGCAAGTATAAAATCTAAATAGGCCCGAGGTCTAAATCGGGGACGAGTACAGCAGGGGATCACGATCTATCTACGATATATGGACTTGCATTTCTCCTATAATCAAGCATGGTGCATTCGCACTATTTTACCAAAACCGTTAGATAAGCGGGTGATCACCCATGAGTGGTGACCTAATTAAGTCTTACGGGAATTCATAAAATTGGCTCTATGAGCAATGTTAGGGAGCTCTCTTTCCCATCCTCCTAATTTTTTTTTTCTCCTTGCCCAATCGACCATTCTATCTATAATGTTAGTTTAAGGAGAGTCCCCCCCTTTTTATTTTTTTAAAACAACTGGGCCCCTCTCGGTTTTATCAAGGAAGATGATGTTTTTGTGGGCGATGAGTTTGATGATGATGCTGATTACGACCTGCAATCCCCACCAGCTTTCTTGAATACAAGACTTGTGTTCACAGCTGACGGAGTTACCGTCTACAAACCTTTATCTTTCATTATGAGCGGGGAAGAATGGGTAAACTGAGTGAGATGCGCTCAGGTGCACTTGCATCACTCAATTCGGGTAATAACCGACAGTCAGTTCCTTGCTCCGAGAAGCAACCTACGATACACCCATGAGATTCCTCAGGGGCTGAAGAGAAAGAGGGTGATAGAGGATAACGCTCGTATGACCGACAAGTCGGAGACTACCTGCCTTGAGTGCCCCTCGGAGGTGATTTCAAACTCCTACGACGAGATGAGATGTGACATTAAGGAGTGAAAAAGTCAAGCTTGGCGGCCAAAATCGCAACCACAACTGACCCGTCCGATGAGCGTTGTTCCTAGGGTCGTGATTAGTTTAGAGGAGATGACTTGGCCGATGAGCAGAACTCCTGGGATCTCTCTGGTGATAGTAAAAAAGACTCAACCGGTGAGCAAAGCTCCCAGAGTCTCTTCGGCGATGGTAAAGGAGACTCGGTCGATGAGCTTTGCTACCGAGATCTTATTGAGAACCTCATGGGCGGAGCTCTCCCACGACTCAATTGCTGGCGACCGTTATGGAGGTGATGAGGTTCTCAGACCGGAGAGGATTCGGACTATTGGTTATTCACCTCCAGTTCAGTCTGATAATATAATTGGGAAAACCACTGTTTCTTTGATATTGTATGTTTTGGGGTTTGTGTATGATGGGTCTATAGCTAATCATCATGTTGTCAATCAACCATTGATCAAGGATGTTGCATCCTAGGGAGATATGCGAAAGGTGCCTGAAAATGTGGCCAATATTCAGTCAACATATAGCAAGCATGAAATGTCTCATGTTGTTGGTCTTTTGGACCAAATAGCATGTGATGCCTCACTTAGGACACATGGGAGTGCTAAGCCTAAGGGGCCTTATGGGCTTCATCGGTGGGCCATTTTTAGGGTCTGATGGGCAAAAAGAAATGGGCCAAGCTAGAGAAGTTGGGCCGCCCATTCAGGATTCATTCATGGTAAGTATTTCTGAGCCCACTATGCTTGATTTTCCAATTGAAAGGCAGCAAGCCCATGATAATCCATTGGAACTTTCAGTGGTATTGGAGCATGGCGCCCACGCAAGTGGTGGCGATCGCGAGACTTGTCCATGGATGGATGAGAAAAAGATATAGAGGAAAAGATGGGGTCTCAGTGGAGACTCCTATAGTGGTCACACCTCATTCTCATGTCAGCATCCAAGGTGGCTTCGTGGAGGAAATTCCTGTGGTGGTGGAGCATGGCTTCCACGCCCGGTAGTGGGGAGGCACAACTTTGTCCATGGAGGCCAATGCGTCGGTCCAGCTGAGGGAATTCGGGTAGAGGAGAGCCTCCGGACCGGAAGTGGCGCTATCAGAAGTGCAGAGGATGAATGGCTCAAGGGGCAGATGTGTTGATGCGATTGAATTTGCAACGAGGTTGTCCAAGGTCGTTTATGCGATTGAATTTGTAACGAGATTCAAGGAAGATAGGTGTCGGTTTGATAACAGTGTACCTGTAGATTGGGAGAATGATCTGGACTCCCTGATGTTAGATGTTGGGCTGTACTTGGGTTTGGGACCAAAGGATACATGGAGGAATTTGCTGTAAATAATTGATGACCCATTGGTGTTGTATGAAACGGGCCAGCAATTGGGGCCCAAGTTGCATAATGAGTCTAAAGAAGGAAGGGTGGGTATTGGACTATTTTTTGGGCTAATTCCAAGGAATAAAGGAGAGAAAGACAATGAGCTGGTAGAGTCTTTTGTTGGGCCAAATTTGGTGTTTGAAGAGGAAAGGGGTAGTAAGATGGCTAAGGAAGACCAATTGAGTGTTGGGCCAGGCACAAACTTTTTAGAGGTGAATTATAGGGATGGCTCAGGATTTCCTTCTGTTGCTCGGCAATTTGGTTTTCATTGCCATTTCATGGCAGTTTTCTGGTTTTTGTTACCGATCAAGCATACTTTTGTGAAAAAGGTGACTCATGGCATTGCTTCGGATGTCTTCGATGGTAAGAGATTGAAGTTTGAAGATTCCAGTAGTACCATTCGACCCAACATGGAGTTCATTGGACCTTGCTTTAATGATGCTTTTGGGGCATCATCGAGTGAAGAGGCTTTGGATTATTTAACGGGCTAGGTTCTTTTGCTTTTGAGGGTATTGGAGGAGACTCGTTGTTCCTCTCATTGTGTTTTTTTTTCATTGTTGTTCCACGGCTAGTAGACTTTGTTTTGTCCGGCTTTTTGGCTTGTTGGTCGTTTTGTTCTTTTTTTGGGTTTTTAATTGAAGTGGTTTATCCATTTATTTAAAAAAAAAATTTTATGGTTTAAATGCTATAGATATTCTTAGTCAAATCATTCTTTCTCTCTCTCTCTATATATACACTTAAAAAAGGTAGTTGTTTGCATTGTCTTTTGCCTGAATTATTTGGAAAGTATTTTGCTTTTAAAAATTAATATTTTCAATTAGCTTTTTTATTATAATAATATTCTCACACTAACAAATCTTAGGGCTGCAAATGAACCAAGCTGTTCATGAGCTACTCGAAGCTCGGCTAGGAAAAAGCTCGTTCATTAACTAAATGAGCCGAGCTCGAGCCTAACTTATGAGCTCGAATTTATAAACGAGCCGAGTTCGAGCCACATGCTGCTCGGCTCGTTAAGGTTCGCAAGCCTGCTCGTTAGGAGACTAACGAGCAGGCTCACGAGCCTTATAACAAACTAGCTCTTTTGAGCAGGCTCGCGAGCCTTCTTAACGAGCTTGCTCGCGAGCTTCTTAACAAGCATATTACACAAGCCTAATAATGATTAATGAACCTACTAAACAAGTTTGTTAAGGTTGTTTGTAATCACTTTCGTTTCATTTTTGTTTTTTTATTTTTGTTTTACTTTTGTTTTGTTTTTTTTTTCTTGTCATTTTTTTAAAAACAAAAGTATATTTGGAATTTTGGATTGTGTAATTCTAAAAACTGAAAACAAAAATTATTGGGTCAAACAATACTTTTCACAAATAGTTTCTAAAAAATATAAATTATGATATATACAATCATAAACCAATTTATAAAATATGATTTAATGAGCTTAACAAGCTCATTAACGAGCCGAGCTCGAGCTCGGCTCGTTTATAGCATAAATGAGCTTTTTCGAGCCGAGCTTGAGTCGAGCTCGAGCTTAATTTAACTATCTCAAGCCGAGCTCGAGCTTACAAGCTTGGGCTCAAACCGAACTCGAGCTTATAGTTAATTCTGTCGAGCCGAGCTCAAACACTTCAAAGCTCGGCTTGGATAGGCTCGATTGCAGCCCTAACAAATATTGCCATTTGGAGATGCAACAACTATATGTGTTCTTTTTCACTAGGTAATTGAGTATCTTTGCCTTTTTTTTTTTTAATATCCATTCTAGAATATATAAGTACTTTAATCACTCACTCTTCTCATTATGCAAGTATTTAGATGAGTTATGGGACTTTCGAAGGTTTAACCTTGAGGCTTTGCTTATGGACATTTTTTAAAATATTTTTGGATGGAATGACACTATCATGCATATTTTTAATTTTAAATCATTTATGTCAGTTAAAATTGTTATAAAAACTAATCACATATTTCTTTTTCTAAGTTTTCTAGCCCTTGAAGATGAACTCGAGGATTTGATCTCTATTATTAATAGATGTGTTGGGTTCTTGGATCCCAACGTAAATGATTCTATGAATGTGACAATTAATCCAAGTTATGGTTAAGCTCCATTTTAGCTCTGGCTTAACTTAAATGGATCATCCTCTCAGATATTGTTGTTTGGCCATTACTATTTCTCATTTTATAAGATAGTTTGTAAATATCCATAACTAATGGATTTTGTATTATGGTTCCTTTTTTTATAATTATATTTTTAATAAATTTATTCTTCGTCCACCTTCATTAAAAAAGAAATTATACTCTCCAGTGTTTTTAATATATTCTGAAAATAAAGAAAATAGAACAAAATAATTATTTTCAGAGATTTGATAATAATTAAGCAAGAGAAATTTTTAGATACTAAATATTTAATTTGGAACATGAAAAAAAATTTCACTAATGGGTTTTTTTAAAAGGTGGATAAACCACTTTAATTAAACCAAACCGATAACAGGATACAGGTCTTTACCGACATAAGAGACCAACCACTAGCGGTGGTACAAAAAGCAAACAAACCAACAACAAGAAAATATAAATGACACAGGGAAAAAGGAAAAAGAAGGCCTTCTCGCACCCTGCCACCCAGCAACCCAGATAGTAATCTAGATCGTCTACAGCTCTGGAGCCTCCTCGGCCGGCGGCTCCTCAGAACCCCCCTCAGATCGTGAACTCAGAAAATCCAGACTACGACGAACGTTCCACATGGCCTCCTCAAGTTTCCCCTTGTTTCCCTCTGCACAGTTAAAATACCAGGACAATAATAAACGATCAATTTTGATGATAAGGATATGTTCAGGCACAACATTGGCATTAAAGACAATATCATTTACGGCCAGTAAAGCAGTCCACACAAGTGCTTTTCACTAATAAATCCCCAAAAAAACACGAGGCGAGGATGCAGGGTTCCCCTCCACGCGACCCAAAGATCGCCCACTGAGGAGGGAGGTTCAGACAGCTTAAACAATAAAACAAAGTAATCCCAAATTCTACGAACATAAATACATCTCAGGAAGAGATGATCCACCGTTTCAATCGCTGAATGACAAAAGACACAAGTCGCTGTAGGTAGTTTATTACATTTTCACCTCGCTAAATTCTCCAAAGTGAGGACCCTATTCTTCCACACAAGCCAATTAAGTAAAGTGATTTTTTTAGGGCAAGGCTTAAGCCAAAAGAATCCTGCAGCTGGACATCTGACTCCATCGTCACTAAGAAATCAATAGAAGGATTTGACCGAGTAAAGACCATTACCCATAAGCGCCCAACTTTTCTTATCACACCTATCCCCCCTTTGCATCTGTAAGCGTTCCAAAACTTGTGACACACAGGCGTTAGCAGAAAATGGCAAGCCCTCAAGTAGGTAAGACAGCTCCTGAACTGTGCCATTAGGAAAATTACTTCGACAAAATTCCTCTGTCCACAAATATCTAGGAGCAACTCCATTAAGCCAACGATCCTTCCAAAAAAGAGTAGTCTCACCCGAATTGATGACATGCCCGATACATCCCCTAAACGCCTGAAGACAGTCGATAACCCTTTTCCAAAAGAAAGACATCCTACCCGATATCCTGGGGAAAAGATGCCATCTAACTAACCCATAGTTGAATTGTACTACCGTTGCCCCGCACCAGTTATTGTCCTTCAAAAACTTCCACCATCATTTCCCCAGTAAAGCCGAATTGAAAACTCGTAAATCCAATACACCCCAACCCCCCTGATCGTGCGGCTGGCACAGATTCTTCCAACCAACCAAACGACATTTAGGGTGCTGAATATCCTGCCTAGACCACAGGAACTCACGGCTAAAATAATCCAACTTTTTGATAACCCATTTTGGAAGTCTAAATATGGACATCCAATATGTTGGAATTGCAGACAGGACAAAATTAACCAACGTCAGTCTGCCCCCTAAAGATAGGTGCCTAACCTTCCAGGATGAAAGCCGCCTCCGCACTTTTTGTATCAACTCCTCCCAATCCTGTCTACGGGGCCTCCTTCCCGCAATAGGAACGCCAAGATAAGTCACTGGAAGAAAGCCAACATTACAATTGAGAGTAGTAGCAGCTCCCACATGCGGGAGCTCCCCCATCTTGCTAGAATAAAGGCAGGTTTTTGCAAAATTAGTCGCCAACCCAGTCATACTTTCGAATAGGAACAGAATGAGCTTAATAATCCGGAGATCCTCCAAATCCCCCGCTGTCAAAATTAAGAGATCATCCGCATAATGAAGATTACACTTACTACCAAATTCGCCCAACGAGACCCCTACCAGAACCTTGGACCTGAGGGCATGAGTAAACATCAAACAAAGAACATGCGTAACTAGGACAAATAACATAGGGGATAAAGGATCCCCCTGTCGAAGACCACTATGGTACTGGATATAACCATGCGGTGAGCCATTAATTAGAACATTAGCCTTAGAAGAAAATAAGATACTCTTAATCCAACCCACCCATCTAGTACCGAAACCCCTAGCTACAAGAAGATCAACAAGGAAATCCCAATCCACCATATCGAAGGCTTTAGCAAAATCCACTTTTAAAATATGCCCAGGTAGCCTGCGATTATGAATGCTAAAAATTAGCTCTTCCGCGGTGGCAATGTTATCCAAAACGCATCTCCCTTTCATAAACGCCGATTGTTCTGGCTCCACCAGAGAGGACAAGACCTTACCAAGACGATTGGCAAGGACTTTATACAGGATCTTCAGCGAATAATTAATTAAGCTAATTGGACGATAGTACACAGTAGTCTCAAGAGAACTAACTTTGGGGATCAAAGCAATACTGGCCCAATTAATTCTTTCCAGATTAGTATGCCCAGAGAAAAAATCCTCACACAAGTGCATGAGATCAAATTTGATTATGTCCCAGAAGTGCCGGAAAAAATGGATCGGGAAGCCGTCAGGCCCCGGTGCCTTATTACTCCCAAGCTCGAAAACAGCACACTTGATTTCCTCCAAACTGAAAGGTTGTTCAAGGTGCGTTAAATCAACCCTCCCCCTGAAGGCCAGCAGCTTCTCCAGGTCAACCTTGATTCTATTGTCCCTCTTCTGACCAAAGTGAGACTTAAAATGCTCAGCAAAAATCCTACAAATTTTGTTAACATCCCCAACGAGCGCATTTCCCTGGCGGATATTGCGAATAAAGTTGCGATTCTTGCGACCATTAGCCACAGCATGGAAGAACTTTGTATTATCGTCCCCCTTCTTTAACCATTGAAGTCTGGATCTTTATCTCCAATAAATCTCTTCCTGCTTAAGAATCACCCTAAAATTCTCCAACGTGACCTCTTCTTGTTGTAACTCCATCACAGAGAGACGACGGCTCTCTTTGAGAATATCAAACTCCTCAATCTCCTGCATCAGCACAAGCTTCTTAAGTTTAATTGATCCAAAACTAGACTTCGCCCATGCCCGTAATTGCTTCCTAAGAAACAGCAATTTCTTTGCAACAACAAATGCCCTACAACCCACCGGCGAGATAGAGACCACCATTGTAACACCAACTACTGAAATCCCTCCGCAGTGGTCCAAGCAAGCTCAAACCGAAAAGGTCTCGGGGTAAAGCGATGGACGCCAACTTCCAATCTAATAGGGACATTATCCGACCCCAACCTCGGAAGGTTGTTTTGAATTAATTTTGGGAAACAAGAGACCCAGGCATAATTTACCACAAACCTATCCAGCTTTACCCAGATAGGGTCCGCCTGCCCATTAGTGCAGGTAAATTTCCTACCAGAAGCCGGGGGCTCTAACAAACCAAGGTCAAACATAAAAGCGTTAGCACAACGTATATCCTCAAGATTAGGAACACCCGAGGGTTTTTCTTCCAACGCAAAAATCACATTAAAATCACCACACACAACCCACGGGATGCTAGGATCATTGCAAAAATCATGAAGCTCCTCCCAGAAAGGCCTCTTAAGTGATCTCGCATTCGGGCCATAAACAGATGTACAACGCCACTTGAAATTATCTGTTTTGGAATAGAATTCCACTGTTAAGCTAAAGTCCCCCATCTTAATCAACATACCGCAAAAAAGTCCACTATTCCAACCAATGATAATACCACCTGCCGACCCCCGGCAGGAGCAAAAGCAAAATGGTCCAGAAAACTACCCCCGACCTCTCGCCACTTAGAAGGGGAGACCTCTTCAAGCTTAGACTCTTGAAGGCAACAAATATCCGCAAAATGAAGTGACAAGAAATCCTTAACTAGAAACCTTTTAGCCGGTCTCCCAAAGCCTCTAACATTCCAAGAAATAATATTCATAAAGAACCATTATGTCTCGCGGACCTCAACAGAGGTCTCCGCTGGCCTCTGCACTGAGGCAGAACTAAGCTGTTCTAACATACGTATATGAGCAATACTATCTGATACTGAATCAACAAAAACAATACCACAAGCTTCACAATATTTCTCAATTTGAACATCAGACCAATCAGACAAGAGAAGGGGTTTAGAAATACCTTCAGCAGTATCTCCACGAACCGCCGCTTTCTTTTTGGATGACTTTGGTGGCTCATTAACAAAGCCAGCATCTTCATTAAATCTGGAGGATGGTTTCTTTGGTCTCTCGCTCCGCCGGTATCCTTTAGGTTGGTCAACAGTAGAGTCATCAGCAGCACCCGGTAAGTCAGGGAGAAGCACTCTAAGCTTACGCTCAAAATCCGACACCGAGTCCTCAGATTCAGCACTACTGGTAGGAGATTCCCTAACAATAGACTGAGACCCCATACCCCCTGCGTCATGATCACCACCCTCCGAGGAGATGACCTCTGTCTGTGTAATATCTGGCGCCATAGCCCAAACCCCAGCAAGGAGTTTCCAACTAAAACCTGGAGGTGGTACAACACTAGGTAGCACACTTTCATCGCTAGTTTTTTTTCTCAGTTAATTCCGGAATTAGAAGCCCATAATTCTTTTTAGGAACCGGCCCAAGTGAAGGCCCAACTTTTACACTCACACACCCACCAGCAACTATTCCAGCAGCATCAAGACTAGAACAGTGGGCCGATTTCTCTAACTGCTGGCCCACCTCACAAAGGAGAAGTGGGTCTTCAAAGCGACTAATTTCTTTCCCGGTTTCATCTTCAAGGCCCACATGGTGGTGCAGCCCATAATTCATGAAATCATCAGTCCCCCAATCGCTCTCCTTTATTTGGTCTTCCAACGAACCCGACGTGCGCATGGATGCCACGCGTCCCTGCTGAGCAACATCCACATGAGCCAGGGATCCAAGCATTTCCTCGTCACCACACGTGACCTCGGTCCTCTTCACTAAGCCTACCGAATTGCCTCCAGAGAGCTGCCCAGGCATCTGACGAACCCGCCAGCGTTCAACACGATGGTGCCTCGAGACCCGCAACCTGTCATCGTCCTCTCCCGACGATCGAACACACTCGGAAGATCGAGCCGCAGTCCGAGAACCAAGTCGTCCATCGGTTCTCCGCCGGGGATCCTCAGAACCAGCAGTTCTTTTAGTCCACGAACGATCTAGAGACCCAGCCTCATCGCCAACTTTGCAGGAGTATGGCTCGACCGACACCGACAAACCGACACCCGACACGGCGCTTGCCCGGAAGGCGAGCGACACCCACGCCGTCATCTCAGGATCATAAGACACTGTCTGCTCTCCCCCTTGCACCCCAGACTTGCTCGACCCCATGTCACAGGGACGGGAGCGTCGCTCAACTGTACCCTTCAGCATACCACCTGGAACATGTGGATCCAGCGCCTTCTTACCTTTCTCCTTCACCGGAAACTCAAAAGCGGAGCACCGAGCAACTCCTCCAGCGCGATCCTCTGCAAGGACATACCGCCCTAGCTCCCTTCGGAATGAAGGAAAGGCCGCACGTTCACCTATGAAGATAATCGAATACTTACGCATCCCCAAACTTAGATCCATCTTCAACGGCAAGCTAACCCCGAAACGGCGGCGAACTAGCACCGAAAGAAAGCGTTTGTGCAAAGTCGTAGCTTTTGAGAGGGCCACCAGCTCACCCACAGGTCGTAGAACCTCAACGAGAACATTCCAGCTCCAAGCATGGAGGGGAAGATTCCAAATCAAAACCCAATGGCCCTCCCCTGAAGCGCGACCATCAGCCCCTAGTTCCGCCGACCAGGGGTCCAACCTCAATGTGCAGGGGCCATCCTTTGTAGTAGCCGAGAATGTGCCTAATTTACAAATCTCCTTGACTTCCTCATGGCTCGCCAACGGTACCAGGAAAGCATCTTCATTCAGAGGTGTGAGGGGGCCAGCTAGCTGAGTGTTGAAGATAGAAGGAGCTATTTCCAAAACACTAGCCTCATTGACGTTGCCTGAGATCATCGAAAGCACAGCTACCTTCGCAAGATCTTCCCAAGTCACAGCCATCTCCGGAGAAAGAGAAAGGGAGAAAGCCACACGGCGCGGCTTCTCCTGGATCCGATTCCTAGTACTATTCCCCGTCGAATCCGGCCCAGCAACCGCCGCGTATGAAAGATCCCCAAGTTCCAAACGCTCATGAGAATTCATAATTTTGGAGCGAACATGGAGCCTTTTCCTCTGTGGACTTCTTCTCAGCACCACCGAGCATCTTGCAGCTACATGACCCACCCCGGAGCAGCGGAGACACACAACCTGGTGCCGGCATTCGGAAGTCTTGTGAGAAGATCTGAAACACCGACCACAATTCTTATCAGCAGGTGAAGCGTGGACGTTTGGAGCCCGCCAGCATCTTTGCCGCACCGCTCTGTCCCAACGACACACCTCCAGATCCCTTGCTAACGAGTTTTGGTGGAGAAGAACCCTCTCCCGACGAGGCCGAACTCACCACCTGCGCAAAAGACATACCTTACCTTGTGAGGTTCTCCTTCGGCTCTTTCTTCCGAGCGCAATCCAAGTTCAAGACAAGCTCCCGGCACCCACCGTCTCCACCACCACCTCCCGCACCGTCCCATAAATCCCGGAGCAAACTCATCCCCTCCAGGTTTGCTAGACGAGGATAATTATCCACTTGTCGCTTCTGTGAGATTTGCTAGACTTGTTTCACTAATGGTTTTCTCTCTACCTTATAGTATTTATATAATTAATTTACATATTTATAATATTATTTTAACATCTATGGTAATAAATATAAATAAAAAGAAACCATTATTCACCTTGTCTTTGAGAATAAAATTTTCATAATATGAAGTACTACACAACATCAACAACAACACCCACAGAAGTCTATGTTAAGTGAGAGAATGGTAGCTGGAAACTAAGAACTGGGTTTCAGAAGAGGAGTAGAAGAGAAGCAATAGAAGAGAAGCAAGGTATGGAGAAGTCTTTTCCAAAAAGGTTGCTCGTCTGCTTGATTTGAACTCAAAACATATAACAACATATATAAGTCCCATACGACTGACAACATAGGAGCATTAAGGATAACAGCTAATAAGACAAAGTAGAGAACTAGTCAAAGATCAACCTACTGGGCACAACACATGAACGTACGGGAACACCTGACAGCAACCTCTTCTCTTTGTCCTGAGGGTCTTCAGAGTAGTCTTCTACAGCTTCAACACACCCCCTTACTCAGAAGACCTTCACACCCATTATATCTCTGAATTTCTCATGCTTGTGAACTGGCAAAGCCTTAGTAAGCACATCAGCAGTTTGATTGTCTGTGTTGCAATGTATCAATTGGATAACTCCTTCATTAATCAGTCCCCGAATGAAATGATATCTAGTATCAATATGTTTAGTTCTTCCATGCTGTGCAGGGTTTTTTGCTATTGCAATTGCAGATTTATTATCACAGTAGATGATAGTTGCTGCATGTTGCTTCTCATTCATATCCTCAAGAAGTCTTCTCATCCATACAGCTTGACAAGCCGTGGATGTTGCTGCGATGTACTCCGCTTCAGTGCTAGATAATGCAGTGATCTCTTGTTTTTTTGAACTCCATGCAACAGCAGCTGATCCAAGATTGAAGATCCAACCTGATGTGCCCTTTCTATCATCTACTGAGCCTCCCCAGTCACTGTCTGTGAATCCAGACAATTTGAATTCTTTTGTATGCTGGTATAGAAGTCCAAATCTAGTAGTTCCTCCCACATAACGCAAAAGTCTTTTGACAGCACCTAGATGATGCATAGTTGGCTGATGCATATATCTTGAGACTAAGGAAACTGAATGCATTAGATCAGGTCGTGTGTGTGTGAGGTACATCAGCCCTCCAACCATCCTCCTGTATATATGAGCATTTGCTGTACTTGAACCATCATTCATGCTGAGCCTCTCATTTACATTCATTGGACTTAATTCAGGTTTGCACTGCAGCATGTTTGCCCTCTTCAACAAGTCTTCAGCATATTTTTTTTGTGAGACAAAGATATAGTCATTGCCTTGCTTCACCTCTAAACCAAGAAAGTATTTGAGCAATCCCAAATCAGTCATCTCATAGGTTTGCATCATATTAGTCTTGAATTGGCAGAGCATTTCTTGTGAGGACCCCATATAGATGATATCATCTACATAAATGCATAGGATCAAGGTGTCAATGTTCCCTTGGGCTTTAGTATATAAGGTTGGCTCATTTTCACTGCGTTTGAATCCCATGTTGATAAAGTATCGGTCAACATTGCTGTACCAGGCTCTGGGAGCCTGACGCAAACCATACAGAGCCTTTCGAAGCTTCAACACCATTTCCTCTTTCCCTTTTGTGATAAATCCTTCAGGTTGCGAAACATAGACCTCCTCTATGAGTTCACCATTCAAAAACGCCGATTTTACATCCAATTGATAGATGGGCCAGCGTCGTTGTGCACCAATAGCAAGCATCATCCTTACGGTTTCCATTCGTGCAACAGGAGCGAACACTTCCTCGAAGTCAATTCCTTCACGTTGCGAGTATCCCTTCGCTACAAGTCTCGCTTTCCTCTTGTGGAGTGTTCCGTCAGCATTATATTTGGATTTATAGATCCATTTAAGTCCCACAGGCTGCTTGTCGTCCGGCAACTCTACTAGCTCCCAGGTTTGGTTTTGAGTGATTGCACTCAGTTCTTCATTCATGGCAAGTTTCCATTCTTCATCCTTGACTGCTTCTTCAAATGTAGTAGGATCTGAAATAGAGAGTACAAGAGTGCATGTATCATATAGATCTGTGAGTGTTCTGTACCTCATTGGAGTGTTGGAGTTCTCAGTTGATGCACTCTCTGTAGATTGTGTTGCATTGTTCTCAGAAGATGAGACCACAACTGCCCCATTGATTGGTTTGCCACAGCTTGTGTTTACTATCACAAACCCAGGTACATCATCTTCATGTTCTTTGGACCAATCCCATGCAAGATCTTCAAAGAAATTAACATTCCTGCTAATCTTTACTTTCTTGGTTGTAGGATCAAAGAGTTTATACCCTTTTGTTTCTTCACAATATCCAATGAACACATCTGTGTGTCTTGGAATCAAGCTTTTGGCGATATTGTGGCTCAATTAGGACATGAGATACATATCCAAATACTTGAAAGTGTCCCACAAGTGGCTTCTCTCCTAGAAGAGCTTCATAAGGAGTTTGAGCTTCAACAGCACTACATGGGGATCGGTTCAAAATATAGACAGCCGTTGAGACAGCTTCCGCCCATAGAGTAGTGGGAACACTTCTCTCTTTCATTATTGAGCGTGCCATCTCCATGATTGTGCGATTTTTACGCTCCGCGACTCCGTTTTGTTGAGGAGAGTATGGTGCAGTAAGCTGCCATTTGATGCCGTTGAGGTTGCAGAAGTTTTCAAAGTCTTTGGAAATAAATTCTCCCCCTCTGTCGGTGCGGAGAACTTTGAGAGTGTGACCAAGCTGTTTCTCCATCAGTCGTTGAAAAGATTTGAAGCACTCCAGAGCATCAACCTTGTTTGCTATGAAGTACACCCAACTGTAACGTGTATAATCATCTGTGAGAAGAAAGATATACCTGTTCCCACCCAAGGAAGGTGTTTGCATTGGTCCCATGAGGTCAGCATGAACAAGAGCTAAAGGTGCACTTGCACGTCTAGTCGGTCCAATTGGAAACACAGCTCTGATTTGTTTACCAGATGAGCACCCTTCGCATGGGCCGGATAGTGCAATACATGGTAGTCCTTCCACGGATGATTGCCATTCAACATTTGCAAACTTCTCATATTTAAATGCCCATACCTGAGATGCCAAAGCTTGGATATTTCACTGGTGCTTAGAGCAGCATGTGCACACCCAATATCGACCATATTCAAAGGAAACAATCTCCTTCGTGTCATATGAGCGGATGCAAACAATGTACACGTGGTTAGATCGGTGATGGTGCACACTCCTTTGGAGAAACAAAGATCGTATCCAGAGTTCATTAGTTGGCCAACACTGAGAAGATTATGAGCCAGTTGAGGTACATATTGGACATCTTTTTAGAAGGTGAACTTCCCGATGTTTGCATGAAATGGAACAGTTCTGACACCGACAACCTTTAGTACTTTGTCATCTCCTAGTTTGACAGTTTGATGAGAAACAATTTCAATGTTCTGGAAGATGCTTTTGTCACTAGACATGTGGTTCGAGCAACCACTATCAATGAGCCATGAGGAGGATGTAACTTTCACTTCTTCTTCTTCTTCAGTTAGATATGCCATAAATAGGAATCCTTCATCACGGTTCCACGACTATTGTTTTTCCTCGGCAACATTTGCTTCATTATGTTTAGCAACATTTTCTTCATTATACCAGCATTGTGCTTTAGTATGCCCAAACTTCTTGCACACAAAACACTGAATGTTGGATCTAGGAGGAGGTCGAGTGGTGGTGTCACTATTTCTTCCTCTACCCCGACCACGAAATCTCCCACGGAAAGGTCCTCGACCATGACTCCTGCCAGCACGATTTCTTGAGTCCAAAGGTGTGATAGTTGTTGCCTGAAGTGCTGCTTGTAATGCAATTTCAGCACTTGGTTCTTCAGTAAGATGTAAGAGAGCTTCATGGCTCTTCAGTGATCCACCCAACTCTTCAATCGTGAGTTTGCCGAGATCTTTAGCCTCAACAATAGACGACACAACATGTCTAAAGTTTGAGTGAAGGCTGCTGAGTATCTTTGCTACAACAGCATGATCTGGCATTTTTTTCACCAAGCATTTTGATTTGATATACTATATCTAGAACACGAGTGATATATTCTTGCACCTTCTCTCCGCCCTTCATTTTCATAGCTTTCAGTTCTAAACGAAGAGAGTATAATTTCAAGGAGTGAATTTTGGAGTTACCTTGATATTCTGTCTTCAACACATCCCAAGCTTTGTGTGCAGTATCAAAATCTGCAATACGAATAAGGATCTTCTCATCAAGTCCCTGTTGAATGAGATAGAGAGCACTGGCATCTTGCGCTTGAAGCTCTTCTACTACTTCATCATCTAGTCCTTCTTCAGAGAAACCATTTTCAACTATGTTCCACAGCTTTTTGGATTTAAACATGGTTTTCATCTTCAAGCACCAAAGATTAAAGTTTTCACCTTTGAAAATTGGAACCTGAGTTTGAGAAGAGCTTCCAGCATCCGCCATGGTCGTCACCACGCTCTGATACCACTGTTAAGTGAGAGAATGGTAGCTGGAAACTAAGAACTGGGTTTCAGAAGAGGAGTAGAAGAGAAGCAATAGAAGAGAAGCAAGGTATGGAGAAGTCTTTTCCAAAAAGGTTGCTCGTCTGCTTGATTTGAACTCAAAACATATAACAACATATATAAGTCCCATACGACTGACAACATAGGAGCATTAAGGATAACAGCTAATAAGACAAAGTAGAGAACTAGTCAAAGATCAACTTACTGGGCACAACACATGAACGTACGGGAACACCTGACAGCAACCTCTTCTCTTTGTCCTGAGGGTCTTCAGAGTAGTCTTCTACAGCTTCAACAGTCTACAGGCAGTATTATATAGAGTTTGCAGCGACAACTACATACTTGTCTAGCTTGTACTTAAAAAGCTTAGCACACAAAATATAGTAAGCTAAGTTGATACTAGTCATCACTGTCAACAACCAATAGACATTCTCTAATCTAGATGAGTTCAAGTTATCCGCGACTAGCGGTGGTTTGCTTGGGACCACACTCCCGACCACTGTCTTTGGTATAATACCATATAGACAAAAATGAGGGCAATTATCCCGATTGCGAGTGCTTTTTCAAAGATTCAGGAAACTCCTGGTAGTAAAATGTTATTTGTCCCGGAAAATGAAAGGCTTCTCCGACACCGGTGAACACATAAGGCAGCACAAGCCAAAACGCCGACATTGGCGCAATCCAGTTAGGTTGGTTTTCAGCTTGGTGTTCATGAACAATGACTGAACGCCCGGTGCTCGGCGAGGCGGAGGCAGCCATGGCGGCGATGTTGAAAAACTTGGCCAATGCCGACAAGTTGGAGAGCGATGGGAGTATAGGAGGTGAGGCGGTGGCGAGAGAGGATAGATGGCACGGTCAAGAATGAAGAGAGTGAGGCAAGTGGCGATGCGAGGTGGTGACAGAAAAGGAGCCGGCGGGGACAGAGAAATGGGCGCCAAGGGAACGATCCATGTTTAGAGCTTGGAGGATGGAGAGGCTGGCTTGGGTGGCGATGCAGACACTGATGAAGATGGTGGAGGTCCAGAGAGGAACAATGCGGATTAGTGTTTTTAGATCCTCTACTTCTTCAGCAGTGCACAAGCTCCATGGCCGGGCTATGCTGCTGTCCATGGCTACGTCCCCTTCTTGTATCACCGCAGCGTGGTTCATGCACCTGCATGCATGCGTAGATTTATGCTTTGAAATTCAGTTGACTAAAATTAATAAATGAGGAACTTTATATATATATATATATATATAGCGTCTTCTAAAAATCCAATTGTGCATCATGTTTGAGAAATTTTTTCAAATAAGTTACTTAATTTCCTTAAGTAAAAAAAATTAGTATGTAAAGTAGTTTGATTTAAACTGTTGAACCATATTTGTACAACATATTAGACGTATAGCTTAAGTTAAAATAAAACACTAGAATGACTTAACAAACTATTTGGCAGAGGTACATTATTCGGGTATATCCTATTGTTTATTAACCATGTTGTTCTTATCTCTCATCTTGATTATCTCAGCAGTTTTGTAAAATCCAGACACGTTTTTTTGTGAACATTTCCAAATAATGTTTTGGCATATATATATATATATATACACCTTTGGTTTATCTTACATTTTAATACATGATGAATCCATACTTAACTTATGTAATCATTAATTTGGATTATGATAAGAGTAATGTGGAAGAAAAATTTATATACCAACCACAAATAGTTCTCACTTGTTAGTGTATAAACGGATATATATATGTATATGATTTTTGTTGTGCATGTATATATATATATATATATATATATATATATATATATATTGATAATATGTGTTTTGGGGACGTTCCAGAAAATGAATCTAGGGACGTCTCCATAACAACGGTTAGATCACCCATCTAATGAGTGCTATTTTATTACTAACCTTGCAGATGGAGTTAGCGATGCTAACCCCATTTCCAAACTTATATTTATTATATAATAACAACCATTAGATGATGATCTAATGGTTGTTGTGGAACATCTCTGCATTATTTGTACTCATATATATATATATATATTTTTTGCTTCAATTACAAGGCTGTGGTGGTGGCTAATGATGGAAAAAATTTAACATCTCAGTACAGTCGACAGTGATGTTCCATTCCCACAAATACAGATGAGTCGCTATAGTTGGACATTATCATTTATCATGCACAACCTCCCCACCACCAGCATGCATAAATCATGAGTCATGGCACTTACTATTCTTTTATTAATAAAAACTAGTTCTCAAAGGTAACATGTTGAACAATGGTGCAAAACTATATACATCTAGAATTAAAAGCTCATGTTAATTTATCAACCTTAGCCAAACCCCTTTATTTTACTTAATTTTTTAAATTATACTTAAAAATGTCATCTGTCCACAAATCAAGAAATCTCAATGGTATTTCAAGGCATTCTTTAACTCTATTTAGAAGAAACCAAGATAACAATAATCTCGCCTGAAAGTTTGAGAAGGTGGTTGATCAGCTTTCTCCGATGGCCGGTGGTAGTAAGTCACCGTCTCTGTCTCCGCCGGCAATGCAAGCTTTCTCTTCCTAATCCCAGCCACAATGACACGTACAATTGCCGTAAATGGGTTCTCTTTCGTCCCCGTCCGACGATAATACTTCACTCCAAGAAGCATAAACAGAATAGCCAGCGCATTCACTGCTGAACAAATCCCATATCCAAGCTCCCAGCTGATGCTATCTTCAATGTAGATAATAACAGTATTTCCAATGACCCCTGCCATGTAGAAAACTATAAAATACCAATTGAAGAAGACGTTTTGGTCATCCACATTGCTCAACTGGTCAGCTCCCATGGTCATTGTGTTGAACCGTGCGCCACCAGTCCCCACAACAAGCAAGGCTAAGGCTGTGTATAAAAGTGCTAGTTGGCCACTGCTCGCCGCAGTGTGCGAGTTTGTTGGTCTAAATGCTTTGATTCCGGCTGTGAGTGTGAGTAAGATCATACTCTATATGTTTACACAAACAAACAAATAAAGAAAAATAATTAAAACATTTGGGGATGAAATATATATATATATATATATATATGAGGCTGTGTAGTCTAATAATGTCTGTAGATTCAAAATCTATAACGACCTTGCGGACCGTTGGATTTCAATCCAACAGTTTTGAGATATGAATAAACAGTAATCACTTGCTATAAATAATAGTTCAATTATTTTCAGTACTATAACTCAACAAAACACAATCGTTCAAATCTATTTCTACGACTGCAGAATCCTTTATATATATATATATATATATTAAGATGAAAATGTTTTTGAAACGCAAGAATTTTTAAGATTTACTAAAATCACAATAACAACTATATGCCTTTTTATTTTTATTTTATTTTATTTTTTAAAGTGGATAAACCATAAACTTTATTGAGAAAATATATGCCCTTTTATGATATGTGTATTTTTTATACATTTTTTTTAAATATTGACCATCACATATAGGATTTGGTTATCTACTTTTTAATTAGATACCAACGTACTAACAACCTTATTGTATAATGATTTTGTATATATGTATACACAATAAAACATATATGTATATATATATTTGTAGATCTATTAGGAAAGAGATCGAGGAGTTGTGTTTATTCTAATAAATCGATGATTTATTCATTTTATTTAAAAAAAAAAAAAAGAGAACCAAGATTAAGGAATTGAATTTATGATCTTTACTATGCTCAACCGGATCATAAAATACAAAAAAGGATTTTTCGGAATGAGACTTTACTCCTAAACATTAACTAGATATATAGTCTATGATATATATTTTTTTTTCCGCCTAGCCATTAGGGAGGAAAGGATGTGTATGGCCTCAGCTATAGCTTGTGGAGGATTTCAGCGTCAATTGACCTAAAGTTTAGTGGTAATTATCATGATATATATATATATATATATTTTTTTGAAATACGTCTTATTTTGACCAGAAAAAGTACAAAGTCCATCTTTATAAAAAAAAGATAAATAAAATAAATAAATAAATAACGTACAAAGAGAGAGGCTACTGTGGAGAAGGTGATGACAGGGAGGCAGCCGAAGAAGGAGTCGGAGATGATGGCGCCGAGCAAGGGAGAGAAGCTGGAGGAGCCATTGATGATGTTGAAGAGCTGAGCTGCGTCTACGCTCTTGAAGTTGTAGTATTTTATCAGATATACGATGAAGTTCCCCATGGCTCCACTGAATATCAATGACATCCCAAATACATTCCCTTGCAATCAATTTATAATACAAATATAATATCAGAACACTATATATAGTTTCATTTAAGCCTCCAAATTAATTGAATATATATAGAGAGAGAGAGAGAAAATTAACTATATATATATATATAGATGTACCTATGATGAACGGAAATGTGATCCAGCCTCCTTGTTTTGGAGTTGTTTGTGATTCATGATCATGAGCAACATCTGGTTCATGAGATTGATCATCTTGTTCCTTGCTAGCCATTCACAACAACTTGTTTAGGGTGGAGAAGGATGCTAAGATTCAGAACTGGAGTAGTAGAGATCAATGGAAGCATTTGAAGCTTTAAAGCCACAGAAAAAGTCTGAATTAGTGTTATAGAAAAGTGATAAGACAATGATAGCGCAATACACGAGGACATCTTAATAGTGTTAATTAGAATGCAAGGGAAGTCAATATGAAAATAAATGTGACAAATATATATATATATATATATATATATGTGTGTGTATATATAAAGAAATATGAGCTTGAAATTCACACTAACTACCCCCAAGATTGATCAAATGAGATAGAGATTTGAAAATGATTTTATAATTGGCTTCTTAGCCTAACTTGTATCTCTTATTGAAATATTATTTTTGAGGAATCAGTAAAATTATTTATTGTAAATTGAATTTTGATCTCCCAATGAGACGCATTAACTTATAGATTTTTGTAAAATAAACAAAAAAAAAAACAGATTGATCGTACAAGAGATACTAAGTTGTAAAGAGATTTGATTGAATACTTCACATAACTTGTATCCCTTATTGAACTACTATTCCTAATTACTTATTTAAGTATAAATTAACCTTAGATCCTAATGAAGTGCATAAACTCATATATTTGGTAGAAAAAAACAAAACAAAACAGATTGATCATCTGCAGAGATACAAACTTGAAAAATGGGTTTGATTGGCTTCTTGGCCTAATTTGTATCACTTGTTGAAATACTAGTTTTAACTAATTAATAAAATTGTTTACTGTATATTTACTTTAGATCTCTTCATCAGGTGCATTAACTTACAAATTTTGTAATATATATAGAAGAAGATTGATCACGAGAGATACCAACTTGGAAAATGATATTGATTGACTATTTTCAAGCAATTAATAAAATTATTTAATGTAAATTGATTTTTTAGATCCTAATGAAGTGCATCATGAACTTCTGGATTGATCACCAAGAGATATAGAGTTGAGAAATTATTTTTTTATCCACTGAAATAAATGTGGATAAACCACAGATTTATTGAGAAAGAAAGAAACAGTACAAAACCAAGCCTCTCACCAGAAGTGAGGGGTACAACACACACAATGTAAAAATACAAAAAAACAGGAATAACAAGAGGGTAGTCTAGAGAGGCGGAAGGCACCATCGAGCAACTCGAGCCCTGTCTCAGGCAGTAGGAGCAACTACTCCCGAGCTATGTCATGAGCGGGATCGCCCAGGCAGGTCGGAGTCTCTAGCGCTAAGGAAGTCGAGGGAGCGCTTTAATTTTTTTGAGAAGCTTCATTGAGTGATTGTTGGTGACTATCATCACTGTTGAAAACCGGGAAAAGAAGCATATTAGCAGCTTTTAAAGATAATATTAATGTGTGGCAAAAGCATTTAATTGGAAGATACGAGTGTTTCTTTTCAATCCAAATATTCCAAAGGACAGCACGGGAGACAAGGTCCCAGAGAGTTCGATCTGAGAGCCAATAGAGGGTAGCCATTTAGACCACAACAACTGTATTGAAAATGGGAGGAAATTTGAATTTAAGGCATGAAGAAAGAAAGTCCAAATTTGTTTAGTAAAATCACGATCAAGAAAAAAAGATCTTGAATGTTTTTCGGAGGCGTTATGGCGAGAGGACACAAGTATCAGTGGAGTTTTGAAAGTTGAAACCTTTCTTGAAAAGGTTAGTGAGAGTGAGAATTTTGTCCTCTCCAGCTAGCCAGCAGAACAGTGACTTTCTATCGAGCAACGAATTTTCCGGAAATTTGAATAAAGTGGGCAGTCGAGCCCACCATCAATGAGAAATCTATAAAAACGATTTGATCGAGAAATTGCCACTTTTTCAAGTGCCCAAATGAGGGTGTCGTCTTGATTATGGGAGCACTCGGGAATAATATCAAGGAGAGCGAGAAAGGGATTCAAGAGGGGGCGGAGGAAATAAAGATTCTGGATTAAGAAGGCGTTGATGGAAATGTCTGATGGAAATTGCCACTTTTTTATCCACTTCACTTAACTTGTTTCCCTTATTAAAATACTATTCTTAGAAGATCAATAAAATTGTTTGCTTACAAATTAACTTAAGATCTCCTAATGAAGTTCATAAACTTATAGATTTTGTAATCTATTGCGAAAATGATTATTTTTCTGCCACCAATGTTTTGCATGTGGTCATAAAGCAGGGAAGAAAAAAATAAGTAAATAAATCACTTTTTGTCTTTTTGATGAAAGGAGCTCAAAGGAGCTAATTTATTAAAAGATCAAGACTGAAGAACACAGGAAGGACAGAGTACAGTAAAAGAAAATTTAAAACAGAAAAGGACAACTTGTCTGCCTTTGAAAGCAAGGTTGCCTCCATGTGCCCCAAGCACCAATTGCTTCTATCCCAATATATAAAGGATTCACTCACTAAAGTAACTTTTAAAACTTTTGATTTGAGTCAAATGATTTGATTCGCATTTAATACGACAGTTTAATTTGTGAACACTAGGGTGGTCATTCATTTCATGCAAATTAAGTTAATTAGAACGTATCAAATGCTCTTTACCTGTGGCCAGCAGCAGCGCTGCAACAATGAACAGGAACACATTTGAAAGTGATATCAAATTGTGCTTGAATTGAAAATGGTGTAAATAGAACGCTGTGATCGTGTCCCACTCACGCTAGCTGGTGGTGACATGAATTAATTTTTTAAAAAAAATAAAATAGATAAACTACTATTTTATTAAAAAAAATAAATATAAAAAAGAAAATGAGCCAAACACACAACAAATTAAAGCAGGAGGCGATTAATAGTCACCCGAAGTGAATCTATGATTCCATTTTAAATTTTTATAACATTCTCAAGCAATATATAAATATCCCAATATTTACAAGTACATTTTTTAAAAAAAAAAAAATTTAAACACCCTACTGAGATTAAAAAAAAACACTACAATACAAACCTATGCTCCTCTCCTATAATATTGGGTACAACCTTTGGCTTAAGTCCTTTGAATCAATGACCCCAAATGCTAGCAAGATTGTCAACAGGAGGTGACTACAAATCTCTAGATTGAAGGGATGGGGAATCTTGAACCTCACATATTTTAATAACACTCTCCTAGATATATAGTGGTGCAATATTGTGACCAAATACTAACAGAGAGGGGCTCAAGTCATTAAATTCAACTACTATTAGAGTAGTTATATATGAAACAATATTTACCTAAAAAATAATGTGTTTCTTTTGGAATGGGATCCTGACCTATTTATGCAATCTGGACTTACATTTCTTCTATAATCAAGCATGGTGCATCCACACTATTTTAGCAAGATAAATAGGGTGTGCTCCCATGAGTATCTGGCCTGAGTTTTCTAGGAATTCACAGAATTAGAATTGGCCCCATGAGCAATGTTAGGGCTCTTCTTCCCATCCTCCTATTTTTTCTCCTTGCCCAATCGACCCTTCTATCTATAATGTTAGTTTAAAAAGAGTACAAATTTTTTTTTAGAAAACAATGGCTACAAAATTGAGGGTTTAAATGCTATAGATATTCTTAGTCAAATCATTCTATATATATATACATCTTTTTTAATGGTGATCGTTCGCATTGTCTTTTGCCTAAATTATTTGGAAAATATTTGCTTTGAAAAATTAATATTTTAAATTGACTTTTTTATTATAATAAGATTCTCACACTAACAAATCTTGCCATTTGGAGATGCAACAGCTATATGTGTTCTTTCTCACTAGGTAATTGAGTATTTTAACCATTTTTTTAATATCCTTTCTATTCTAGAATATGCTGTTAGAATGTTTTCTAATTTTGGGCTTCAATTAATTGTTGAGCTTTTATCTCCTCTCAATTGCATCAAGATAATTAGTCTTATTTTGAGACATACGGGAGCCTATTATTTGTTGATGGGCCAACAATCTATATATATATATATATATATATATGAATGTGGTATATGATTAGTGTAGGCCATAGCAGCCCATTAGGCAAGTGATGGGGAAACCTAATTGAGTGCTATATAAAGGTAAGGCTAGGTCTCCTTTTTAGTCCAATAAACGAGTCTTCTTACAGCCACACAGGCTGAAGTTTTCTCACCCATTGGGAAAAGCTTTAAAGGATAAGAAGGGGAAATTCCTACTGCAACCGACACCATAAAGTTTCTGCTGCTATTTTAATATGGATCTGAAATCAGGTTTTCTATAATCTTGCTCTTGTGTGTTCTATGTTTTCATGTATGAGATCTTGGAAAGAAAGATGGTAGATCTAACATATGCAACTGCTTTAATCACTCACTCATTATACAAGTATTTAGGTGAATCATGGACTTTAGGAGGTTTGACCTTGAGGCTTTGTTTATGGACACTTTTTAAAATATTTTTGGATGGAATGACACTATCATGCATATTTTTAATTTTAAATTATTTATGTCAGTTAAAATTGTTATAAAAATTATAATCAGATGTTTCTTAGAAAAGATGTTTCTTTTCTACGTTTTGTTGCCCTTGAAGTTGAAGCGAAATGGATAAAACTCGAGAATTTGATCTCTACTGTTAATAGATGTCTTGAGTTCTTGGGTCCAACGTAAATGACTCTGTGAACATGACAATTAATCTAAGTAATGGCTGAGCTCTATTTCAGCTCTGTCTTAGGCCAACTTAAATGGATGATCCTCTCACATAATGGATCATCCTCACATATTGTTGTTGGGCCATTACTATATCTCATTTTATAAGATAGTTTATTAAGTATCCATAACTAATGAATTTTGTATTATGGTTCCCTCTTTTTTGTAATTATATTTTTAATAAATTTATTTTTCATCCACCTTCATTAAAAATAAAAAGCTATGCTCTCCAATGCTTCTAGTATATTTTGAAAATAAGAAAAATAATTATTTTCAGAGATTTGATAATAGTTAAGCAGCAAAAGTTTTCATATACTAAATATTTTGGAATATGAAAAAAATTTGACTAATGGGTTGCTCTTCACCCTACAGTATTTAAGTAATTTACATATTTATAATATTGTTTTTATATATATATATATATATATATATATATATATATTTGAAAAGGTGGATAAACCATTTTAATTAAAAAAGAAAATCAAAACAATAAAACCCATCACAAGCAGACGAGGGTAGAACAGCAATAAACACAACCGACAAAAACAAAAACCCTACAAAAAACAAGAGAAAAATAGCATAGAAAAACAAGGTAGGTACACAGAGTCACCACGAGACCCCAACACAATGAAGAAAGACTAGCCCGTGCTCTGATCGAACGCCTCCTTGGCCATCAAGGAACCACTAATCTCCTCCAAGCGTTGCCCAAAAAAGTCCAACTGCGCCTGATAACGGAGATAGAATCATCAAGCTTCACCCAGAAATCATCTACCACACTTTGCCACAGCAGACAACCAAGATAAAATTATTTTGTCACATTTCATGATAGTAGCAAAAGCAGTCATAAAGAAATCATCAGGCACAGAAAAATCATTATTCACCTGGTGTTTGAGAATAAAATTTTCATGATATGAAGTACTACAACAACAACAACAACACCGACAGAAGTCTACAGGCAGTACTATTCAGAGTTTGCAGCAACAACTACATTCTTGTCTCGCTTGTACTTATAAAGCTTAGGTGCCGTTTGTTTGCAAGGAATGGAATTGAGTAGGAATGAGATAGAAATGAGAATAAGGGGGAATAGATTAGGAATGGAAGAAAAACTATGTTTGGTTGGAGGGTATAGGAGAGTAATTTATTGGGAATGGAAAAAGTAAAAAGAAGAAATATGTGAGAAATGTCTCTTGTGCCCTTATTAAATAAATAATAAATAAATAAATAAATATATTAGTTAATAATATTGTTTTATTTATAATATGTTATTATTATTATTTAAATCTTTTTTATTTTTTATAATTAATTTTACAATTAATCTTCATTATTATTATTGTTATTTTTTTACAATGTTATCATTTTATTTTTGTTATTTTATAATTAATTAATTTTTTTTGTTATTATTATTATTTTTTTATAGTATTATTTTATTTATAATATGGTATTTTTATTATGTTTTTTACAATGTTCTTAACATTTTTTCTAAATATAATATATATATAAAGAAAAGGACAAAACATGATGGAAAAACAATTGAAATTAAGGGTAAAATGGACATTTTCAAATCCGGATTGGGCAATCCTCAAGAAAATGAGAGGAATCCTAATAAGGGTTCTCCCCTCATCTCATTCCTCAAAGACTCCTCCCTCATTCCTATGCCTTCCAACCAAACAAGGGATTGGACTCATTCCCAATCCAATCCCACTCCACTCCTTGCAAACAAACAACACCTTAGTACACAAAATATAGTAAGCGAAGTTGATACTAGTCATCACTGTCAACAACCAATAGACATTCTCTAATCTAGATGAGTTCAAGTTATCTGGCAGCCAACTGGTAGCTCGCCGGACCACCTCCACAAGTCCTGTGCTGCTATAAAACCCTACTGACAAAATGACCGCAATCATCCCCGTTGATGTGCTTTTCAAATATTCAGGAAACTCCTGGTAGTAAAATGCTATCTGTCCCGGAAAATGAAAGGCTTCTCCAACACCGGTGAGCACGCAAGGCAGCACAAGCCAAAACGCAGACATCGGCACAATCCAGTCAGGTTGGCTTTCAGCTTGGTGTTCATAAACAATGATTGAACGCCTGTGCTCGACGAGAGCGGAGGCAGCCATGGCAGCGATGTTGAAAGCTTGGCCAATGCCAATGCGTTGGAGAGGCGTGGGAGTATAGGAGGTGAGACGGTGGCAGAGAGGATAGATGGCACGGTCAAGGATGGAGAGGGTGAGGCAAGTGGTGAACAAGGTGGTGACGTAGAAGGATCCGGCGGGGACCAAGAGACGGGGGCCGAGAGAACGGTCCATGGTGATAACTTGGAGGACTGAGAGGCTGGCTTGGGTGGCGATGGAGATGCTGATGATTATGGTGGAAGTCCAGAGGGGAACAATGCGGATTAAGGTTTTTAGATCCTCTACTTCTCCAACAGTGCACAAGCTCCATGGCTGGGCTATGCTGCCGTCTATGGCTACGTCCCCTTGTTGTATCACCGCAGCTCGGTTCATGCAACTGCATGCACGAGTAAATTTATGCTATGAAATTCAGTAGGCTAATATTTAATAAATGATGAATCCATTTAGCTTAGATTAAATTATGAGTACAAAGAGAATAAATATTAATTAGCCCACAAGATATATATTTTGAATTTATAGTGCGTTTATATATATATATATATGTGTATATATGAAAACATCTCACCTGCAGTGATGATCGACCAATAGTAAAAAAACATCTCATGTGCAGTGATGATGGACCATTATCACTAACAGGAATGAGTTGCTATAGTTGGAGGTTATACATCAAGCCTCACCATATCCATCCACGTGCATGGCACTTATAATCATATTTTATAGTACCTTAATTACTTTTGATACCAATAGCATTCATTAATCAAATATCGTGATAAACCACAATTCATTAAAAATAACAAAACTAAACAAACAATACAAATCGAATCACTGCAACCTAATCACCAAGGGTGACCCCAGCTAAGGAGAACACCCAAAACTAAAATACAAGAAGGAACACAGGAACAGGGAGAAATGAAACTAGATTCCTTTCTCCTTTCATCTTTCTCTCAAAATCTCGCTCTCCCTCTCTGTGCCGATTGACCAAGTCAAGGGAGCAACAAATTTAGGAGAAACGTGGAATGTGATGAAGAAGGCACAGAAATTAATCCTAGAAGATCTGATCGGACTGATCGGATATCTACACGCGTCACAAAGTTTAAAGATTTTGTGATGGGTTGAGATGAAGGGTTATTATGGGAATCAATATGACTGATGTCAGTAATATAATTTTGTATTCGAAGTGGAACAAACTGTATCAGTTAGTGGGAACTTTGCCCAAGAGGGCAGCACTGTGTTTGAACGGCTTTATAGCCAGTAATAAATGATAGGAAGGCAGAACATTGTCTCCCAACTTTACTTTCTCTTCTCCCTCCCTTTCTTCTCCCCTGCTTTCAAACCTTCTTCTCCCCTCTTCACAGATTGCCAACGGCACACTCTCTCTGACACACATGTCCACCATTCTTCATATCAAAACTTTATACTGTTATTTTATTCAGAAACAAAGTTTTTCCTAGCTCCCAGTTCAAAGAAGAGTAAAACGTAAACATTATTGATGCAAAGGCTATACATTGGCCCCGTTTGGATTGCGGAATAGGAATGGGAAGGGGGGGAATGAGAAGAAGGGAGGAGTGTGAATGAGAATAGGGGGAAATGGGAGGATAATGATAAAAGGTGTTTGGTTGGAGGATTGAGAGTTAGGAATAGGAAAAATTATGAGAGAGAAATATAGTATAATTACACCTACTGCCTTTTTATACAGAATGAGATGATATTTTTACTAAAAACAATAGTTTATATTTAATAGTAAATAATTATTATAATTATCATTAAATATTTCTAATATATTTAACTATTTTTAATTTATTGTTATTAAATATTTCATCTAATTAATATAACTTAAAAATAAATTATTATTTTTAAATAATAAATAATTAGCATGATTTATAATTATTAAGTATTTATAATATATTTAATTATTTATTTTTAATTAATTAAAATAAAATATTATAAGTAATTAATATAATGTAACAAATGTTTGTTATATTAATTAATAAATAAATAACGTGATTTATTGTTATTTAATATTTTTAATATGTTATTTATTTTTTTTAATTGTAATTAACTATTTCAACTAATTAATATAATTTAATAATTATTTATTTATTAAATAAATAAATAACTAATATAAATTTATTATTATATAGGAGGGGTATAAAAGTCATTTCATTACCAAGGAGTCCAAATCCCCCCAATTTTAGGAGGATTGGAAATGCCCCACATGCATGCTTCTCATTCCCATGCCAAACCACTATTCACTCCTTTCCTTGTTGCCAAACATGGGTTTAAACATCATGGGTGCATGCCATTCCCACTCCCAAGGCATGAATCCATGAACCAAACGCCCCCTTAGAAACTCATTTATCTGGCATTGAATAATGATGAGCACGTGTACGTGTTTCACAACACTTGTTTATCAACCTTCGGTAATACCTTTTTTGATAAAAGTGGATAAACCACAAATTTATTGAAAATGAAACACTCGTGAGAAGTACAAGATGAAAGAAAGGGAAATACAGAAACTCTCACCAGAAGTGAGGCACAAGTACTGCAAGAAACATAACAAGGAAAACAAAAAACGAGAAGATAAAACAGCTATGAAGACGAAAGCCACCAACAGGGGGTACAGGTCAACAAAGCTGAAAGTGGAGAACTCTACTCCATAGCAGGATTAGGATCTGAATCGCCAGAATTGTTGGATTCCCTTGCGCTGATGAAGTTGATTGAGCACTTGATTTTTTTAGTAGCCACAGCCAAAGACTGCTGTTGATTAACATCGGTCGCTGAAAACCAGGAAAGTAGCATATTAGCAATTTTAAACATTAAAGAGCGAGCAGGTGCTGCAGAAGATTGAAAAATGCGATTGTTACACTCTAGCCAAATATTCCAAATGATAGCTCTAACACAAAGGTCCCAAAGAGGTTGGCATTGAGGTTGAATGGAAGTGATCCAAGTGGTCCAAATCTTCGAAAAGGAAGTTGGAATGGAGTGTATTTCAAAAATTTGTGAAAAAAAGGACCAGATACGTGAAGTGTATGAGTAGTCTATGAAAAGATGTTCTACTGTCTCAGAGGCTCTATGGCAAAGCACGCAAGTATCTGTTGTATTTTGTAAGTTGCAACCTTTTTTTAAGAGATTTGTAAGGGTGAGGATTTTATTTTCCCAAGCAAGCCAGCAGAATAGGGTGATTTTTGTTGGGCATCTAATTTTCCAGAACTGCTTATAAAGTGGACAGCAAATCCCTCCATCGATAATAAATTTGTAAAAAGATTTTACCGAGAAGGTTCCACTTTTATTCAGAGGCCAAGTGTAAAAGTCTTTTAGTCCACTTAAGCAATCAGGGATTATTTCCAAAAGAGAAGTAAATTCATCAGAATTACTGTTGAAGAAGAGATTTTCAGGGGAGTATATTTATTTTACTTAATTTTTTTAAATTATACTTATGGACGTTTTTTAGGAAAAGCCAAGGTATTCTTTAACTCTATTCAGTAGAAACCAACATAACTTGCGTACCTGAAGGTTTGAGAAGGCGGCTGATCAGCTCTCTCCAATGGCCGGTGGTAGTAAGCCACCGTCTCCATTGGCAATTCAAGCTTTCTCTTCCTAAAGCCAGCCACAATGACACGTGCAATTGCCATAAACGGGTTCTCTTTCAGCCCTGGCCGACGATAATATTTAACTCCAAGAAGCAAAGAAAGCACAGCCAGAGCATTCACTGCTGAACAAATCCCATATCCAAGCACCCAACTAATGCTATCTTCAATATAGACAATAACAGTGATTCCAATGACTCCTGCCATGTAGAAAACTATGAAGTACCAATTGAAGAAGACGTCTTGGTCATCCACATTGCTCAACTGGTCAGCTCCCATGGCCATGACGTTGTACCTTGTGCCACCAGTCCCCACAACGTATAAAGCTAACGCTGTGTATAGAAGTCCTAGTTGGAAACTGGTCGGCGAAGTGTGCAAGTTTGATGGTCTGAATGCTTTGATTCCCGCTGTAAGTGTGAGTATGATGATACTCTATATGTTCAGGGAAAAAGAACAATTAATATATATGAGTCATCCCAAAATTTTTAGTAACAACAATCACAAGACCACCTTATAAAACTCATCTCCGAAGCCATCAATAACTTTAATTTTACCATACAAAACAAAAATATGCAAGTGACTACCGTAGTTGTGATATGCATGTTTTAACTTTTAAGTGACCCAGGTGATAGTGGGCATCAGTGCATGACAGGTGTCAATCTCCAATAAGGGCACCAATTAAGTGTGTTAATTGTTCAGTCTGATTGAAGAAATACAAGAGTAGCAGCTGTGATGTTTCAGATTGCAGAGAGTTTAGTGATGTTTCATATTACAGAGAGTTCACAGTGTTTTAATGTTTTGATGTTATGTTGTGAATAAAAGGTAATAATATGGTAATTGTAAGTATTCAAAAGTTTAGTAAGATCGTTGAGGATCTTGGAGAAATTAATGAACTGTTGAGATAAGTTTGATCCAAGAGTTGGTTCAAGTTCGAGGCAGCACAGGTAGCTTAGGATTGTGCCTGTAATGAGCGGTGGAATTAAACCATCTTTCAGATTGTTGTTTAGTTGGAGGAACTTAACGATTAAGCGGTTGGGTGAACTAGAATTGAACACATTTTGACATGACTCAGCTGATTGTTGGTTTTATAATGTTTTGTTTAGTTACTGACTTACTGTTGCTTGAGTTGTAATGTTTTTGTTTCTCTGGGTTTTTCGGTGAGTTTTGTTCTTCAAATTTCCATGAATTTTCTTGTTCATTAGAGTGTTAATTGATCTTTGGTTTGTATATCAAAGTTGTTCCTTATGTTATCTAGTTTCTATATAATGATTGACATTAATCCCTATATATGTCACCAATGAAAAAAGTGGCAGAGAATATTATTCCCTTTTTATCTCACTTCTTTTTCTCTCTTTAACTTTCTTCTCCTTCTTCCTCTCAATCGCTATCTTCCCAAAACTCTATCCCTATCTCCTGCTAGATAGAATCTTTTGTAACTATCATAGCTTTTAAATGCCCTTGTGTTGTGTTATAATCTAGTTTAGATGTTACTTAAGTTATGTTGGCCTACTTGTATGATAGTATACAAATAACTAAATAAAAGCTTAATTTTTCTAGTATTAGCCTATTATGAAAGATGGTGCGAGAGTTTCATTGATTAGTTTTTTTAATAAATATGGTTTATCTATTTTTTTAATGTTTCATTGACAAATTAAAAATTCACTAGACGGAATGGTGTGATAACAGGCTCGCTCTATTTGTGAGTGTGGGCTTAAGCTTAAACACCATGTAGGTTGAGTGAGAAGCGTACAACCGTATGTTCAATTTTGACCATAGGACACCCTAATTATATATAGGTTTGTGCTATTTAAAAATAAATAAAAAATAAATAAAAAATAAATAAAAAGTTAATTAAAAAAGGGGCGAGAACCAGTTTTCCTTATATTTAGTTATTTTTCAAATCTATCTCTCTGTACTTTCATTCTTTGTGATTTTCGTGGACCATGAAAAGAAAAAAACAAAAGAATTTCCGGAATGAGAATTGTGGTAGTACCAAACATAGAAGCCCATGATGTATATAGAAAAAGCAAACATATTTTAACAAGTGACCAAGGGAGCGTACAGAGAGAGAGGCAATCGAGGAGAAGATGCTGACGGGGAGGCAGCTGATGAAGGAGTCGGAGATGATGGCGCCCAGCAAGGGAGAGAAGCTGGAGGAGCCATTGATGATGTTGATGAGCTGAGCTGCGTCTATGCTCTTGAAGTTGTAGTATTTTATCAGATATACTATGAAGTTCCCCATGGCTCCACTGAAGCTCAATGTCATCCCAAATACATTCCCTTGCATTGCAATGAAATTATAATAAAAATATAATATAGTAAATTTACATTTAATCTTCCAAATTAATTGAAATATATATATAAATATCTATAGAGAAAATTAAGTACAGTATGTAAATATATATATTCCTATGATGAACGGAAATGTGATCCAACCTCCTTGGTAATTCGGAGGTGTTTGTGATTCATGACCACGAGCAACAAGTGGTTGAGTTTGGTCATCTTGTTCCTTGCTGGCCATTCACAACAATTATTGTATAGGGTGGAGGAGCTAGGACATAAGATTCAGAAGCAGATGATTAGTACCAAAGATGGAAGCATTTGAGGCTTTAAAAAACACAAAAAAGTTCCAAATAGTGTTATTGAAGTGATAGATAATAATTAAGAATGCAATTGTACACGTGGGGACATCTTAGTTAATAATGTTAATTAGACTCCAAGGAAATCATTGTGACAAATAAATATATATATATATATAAGCTAATATAGGAGCCTAAAAAATTCACATGACCCTCAAGATTGATCACACTCAAGATTGATCACATGAGATGCCCGACTTGGAGAATGATTTTTATGGATTTTTTTTGCACAGGGTGACAAGCACCCTCATTAATTTAAAATTAATAGATAGAGATATGTATTGATGTAAAGCACATCTGCGAGATATTTATTTTTTTGAACAGATAAACTAGAAATTTTTTTAAAAAAGTATATCTTCTTTTGAATATATATATATATATATATATATATATATATATATATATATATATATATATATTTTTAAGCTGCCAATAAAAATTATTGGCGGTGTTTATTTTCTGGTTTTTTTAAGGCATTTTTGGAATTCTTCAAGCCCCCTCAAAGTCAATACTTTTAATCATTGTTATCAAACCCGGACCAGCCCGGCTGTTCGACCGGTCGACCCGGTGACCCGGTGACTAAATCGGTTCGGGTCTCTAATTAGACCGGACATGCAATCAACCCGGTGTAACCCGATGTGACCCGGTGTGACCCGGCCAAACCCGGTGACCCGGCCGGGTTTCAATGACCCGAGGGGTTAATGCTTGTTTATAAAATGACCTTTTTTTATTTTTTTAGTTTTTTTGTATATTTTTTATATGTTGGAGGGTAAAAATGACCCTTTCATCCTTTAGTTTTGTTATGTATTGGATTAAAATGGTTTGATGTTAAGTTTAAACATGTATTGTAGATTGATTTGGTGTTAAATTTAAATTTGTGTTGTGGAATAGTCAGTCATGTGAAGCTTGAATTTTGAAATTTTGTTATGTATTGATTTTATGCTTGTCATGTATTTTTACAATTTATTTTTTCCCTTCATATTATTTATTTGATAACAAATAATAAATGAATATTATATATTATTATAGAATTAAAAACTAATTTATAATTTAAAAAATAATATATAAAAATAATTTTATTAACCCAGCATTGACCCAAATGACCCGGCGGTTGAACCAATTGACCCGAGACCCGGAGCCTAGACCGGGTCGATGTCCGGGCCGGGTCTGATAACTATGCTTTTAATTGGTTGGTGTAAAGGTACAAAATCCTTTTCTTGGAGAATCTGGCCAAGAGAAGATGTAACAAGCTCCCAACCTCCATGTGTGTGCTTTGTCATTCTGCCTTGGAATCAATGGATCATTTGTTCCATTATTACCAGGGTATCAGGGATATTTGGAATTTATTTATTTTTGTTGCTCTTTAGCTTGCTTGTTATGCCACTTTTGATGGTGGAAGTTTGGGGAATTTGGTGAGTCAGACTTCGTCCTTTCCAGTGCTTTCTTGGTGGTCTTGTTGTCAAAGCGGTTGTGTGTAATGTTTGGCTAGCTATAAATGATTGCATTTTTAATGCTTCTTCTATGTCTTCGCACTCTATTATTTTGAAAGTTGCATATATCATGATTTTTTGGTTCTCTGCAGCCCCCGTTGCCCTCCATACGAAGCTAGAGGAGCATACTTCATCACTACACTGTGCTTTGGTGTTTTCGGTGCATTTTGAGGAGTCCACCGATGGAGCCGCCATTGGAGCAGCTCGATCTTGGTGATGG
Organism: Dioscorea cayenensis subsp. rotundata; assembly: GCF_009730915.1. Classification (NCBI taxonomy): domain Eukaryota; kingdom Viridiplantae; phylum Streptophyta; class Magnoliopsida; order Dioscoreales; family Dioscoreaceae; genus Dioscorea; species Dioscorea cayenensis. Next base: position 29,460,171 of record NC_052477.1, read on the forward strand.
AGTTTCTGATTAGGTGATAGGCTAGTTTCTTTGGAAGAGTTTTGTTGTTCGCTCAGGTGGGTGTGTTTTGTACTGTTTTTAGTTTGTTCTTTTGTGCCCATGCCTAATGGGTGTGTTGTTCTCTTTCATTTTTGCTGGCGGTTGTTGTTCTTTTTTTAGTAATGAATATGGTTTATTCACCTTCAAAAATAAATAATAATAAAAAACAAAATAAAATTATTTAATGTAAATTTACGTTATATCCCTAATGAAGTGAATAAATTCGAAAGTTTACAATCTATTATGAAAATGATCATTTTTCTGCCATCCATGTCATGCCATGACTACTCTTGTATATATATGCCTGTGGTCTTAAAGCAGAAAAAAAAGAAATCATTTTGTCGGGCTTCAAATTAAAGCAAGGTTGGCTCCATGTGCACCAAGTGTGCTCAATCAATTGCTACTGTCCCAAACTAAAGATTGAATTAATGATCATTAGATTCTTTGGGGATTACACTTTAACGATGAACAAAAACACATTTGACAGTAATCTCAAATTGTGCTTGAAAATGGCGTCAACGCATTGGTGTGGTTTGGTTCTCCCACTCACACTTGCAGGTTGTGTCATGAATTACAACTACGTTACTACGTACACTTAAGATAAAGAAAAAGAAAATAACATTTATATATATATATAGACACACACACACAAAACTCCGCTACTTAAGAATTTACAGCACCAATTACATGCCTGCCACTCTGCTTCTTATAAAACTTTGCACATATAATAAAGTAATAAAAGTTGATACTCGCCACCAACGTCAGCATCCAATAAACATTCTCTAATCTAGATGAGTTTAAGTTATCCGGAAGCCAACTGGTAGCTCGCCGGACCACCGCCAGCACAGCTGTGCTTAAATAAAACCCAATGGACATAAGCACTGCAACAATACCAGTGGCCATGCTTTTCAAAGATTTAGGGAACTCCTGGTAGTAAAATGCTATCTGTCCAGGAAAATGAAAGGCTTCACCGATGCCAACGAACACATAAGGCAACACAAGCCAGAATGCTGACATCGGCACAATCCAGTCAGGTTGGTTTTCAGCTTGGTGTTCATGAACAATTATTGAACGCCTGTGCTCGACGAGAGCGGAAGCAACCATGGCGGCGATGTTGAAAGCTTGGCCAATGCCGACGCGTTGGAGAGGTGTGGGAGTATAGGAGGTGAGACGGTGGCAGAGAGGATAGATGCCACGGTCAAGAATGAAGAGCGTTAGGCAAATGGCAAGCAAGGTGGCGATGGAGAAGGAGCCGGCAGGGACGGAGAAATGGGAGCCAAGGGAACGGTCCATGGTTAAGGCTTGGAGGACGGAGAGGCTGGCTTGGGTGGCGATGGAGATGCTGAGGAAGACATTGGAGGTCCAGAGAGGGACAATGCGGATCGGGGTTTTTAGATCATTTACATCTTCAACAGAGCACAAGCTCCATGGCCGGGCTATGCTGCCGTCTATGGCTACGTCCCCTTGTTGTATCAACGCAGCTCGGTTCATGCAACTGCATACATGCATTATGTTTTCAACATAATTGTTTAATAATATTTATGTTAGAAAGTTTAGATCAGTGGTCTAATTTATGTTATATTATTTTATCTTGATATTAACAGATCAAAGAAAATTGACCTTATAAGAAAAAAAATATTAAAGTGGTGATCATTGTTAAAAATTCCCATTTCATTGGTAATAGCTTTTTATCTATTGCTATTATTTATTGGCATCGGTACTTTTACATTAAGTATTAAGTGTTTGTATTAACAAGGATCTAAAATCAAGTCTCTAAGCACCTGCAAAGTGAAAAAAAAAAACAGAGGAAAAAATTCCCATCTCATCACAATAAGCAATTATTCTTAATTTGTTCCAAGTGAAATGTTCTGGTTTCTTTATCTCAGAATCTGATACCTTGCATTGTCTCTTATTAAACTTTTAACTCTATTATTACATATTTAGTTATTTATTACTTAGAAATAACTAAAACTCACGTTTAGGGATAATCATAAACATACCTAAAACTTGAAAAAGGTGGTTGATCAGTTTTCTCGAATAACCCACGGTAATAGGCCGCCTCCTCCTCCGGCAATGCAAGCTTCCTTTTCCTAACCCTAGCAACGACAACTCGTGCCATCATCATAAACGGACTCCTTTTCGGCCTTGATATATGATAATACTTAATTCCTAGAAGAAAAGAAAGCACAGCCAGAGCAGTTACAGTTAAACATATCCCAAATCCAAGCTCCCAACTAATGCTATCCTCAACGTAGACAATAACAGTGCTTCCAATGGCTACCGCACCATAAAGAACTATGAAGTACCAATTATAGCACACATCTTGGTCACCCACATTGCTTAACTGATCAGCTCCCATTTTCATCATGCTGAACCTTGTACCACCGGCCCCAATTGTGTACAAGACTATGCCGGTGTATAAGACTGCTAGTTGGCCGCTGGTCGCCTGAGTGTATGTGTTTGGTGGTCTTAACGCTTTGATTCCGGCTGTGATTGTGAGAATGATTATGCACTGTATTTTCATGAAGAAAAAGGAAGAGTAATTCGTTTAGTCATCAAACATTTGGCATTGAATAAATTCCAGAAAATGCAGGGCTAGGTAGATTAACATTATATTATAATTTAGTCAATTGAAGGTCCATTTGCTTCTCGGAATAGGAATATGAGTGATAATCACAACAAGAATGAGAATGGAGGAATAGGTTGTGAAACCCTCTGCTAATCCATTGCTAGACCTGTCTATAGGTTGGCCCAGGACAGATTCGGGTTGAGCTGAGTCTATAATTAATAAAATTCGAGTTTGCCTAAACCCGCTCTCGCCCAGTTACACGGGCCTTTATTTTTGCCAAAGCCCACCTGAATTTTATGACATTTAACCAAGGCCCACCAAAAGTCGTCCAAATAGATTTTTTATCAAATAATAAATAATTTATAAAAAAATTCACAATAATAATAATTTGTGAACACTACTCAATATTATTTTACAAAACAAATTAAAATCAAAATACCAAATGTACATCTTTATTCAGTCACAAAACTAAAATTTAACCCTTTTTTATCTGATTAATAAATATATTATATAACTCAGGCCGGGCTTTTAATAATAAAAACCAAACCATGCTCATTTTTTAAAATGGGCTCCATATTTTGTCCTGAACGATCTCATATATTTGTCCAAACTCAATTTTTGGACGGGCCTTCGGATTTCGGTTAGTAGCGTGGCCCTTGTATAGGTCATTCCTTTTTACCAAAAGGTGAAATGGCCTAAGGTATTTATAACATACCTAATTAATGTAAATCAGCAAATGATAAGTTAAGAACATATTAGAGTAAATATATATTGTTTACATAAAATACATTATAAATAAATAATCATGTGATGGTGTGTACTCACTTATGGTGAAATTGGTTAGAATTGACTCTATATATTATTATTATTATTATTATTTGGTAAAGGTGGGCAAATCACTATTGTTAGGGGTGTGCTCGGATTTTACATCATACGTCATGCCTTAATAACTCTACTGTAGTGGTGAATCTAATTTGTGATCTCATTTATGTACAAGGACCTTAGTGCCAATTGACAAAGAGGCCATTGACGAATCTTTATTATTTTATTAAGTTTCTCTAGTTTTTTTTAATGCTCCAACAGATTCGATAAGGAAAAAGTCAAATGTATATGTGATTTACACATAGAGAAGCCACAGTGGAGAATGTGACAATGACGAAGCAGCCAAAGAAAGAGTCGGAGAGGACAGCGCCGAGGAGGGGTAAAAAGCTTGAGGTGCCGTGCATGATGTTGGCTAGCAGAGCAGCGTCCATTTTCTTGAAATTGTAGTATTTTATGAGATATACAATGAAGTTCCCCACGACTCCACTCAAGGCCAAAGCCAAACCAAATGCATTCCCTACTTCCAACCAAGTTATAGATTGAAAACACACCATAAGATTAAGAGAAGCTTCATTTATATAGGCATCCAAATGAATTATTGAATAAGAGATGGAGAAAATAACTAAGTATATGAATGTACCCAGGATGAAGGGAATTGTGATCCAACCTCGTTTTGCAGGTGTGCGTGATTCATGATCATGAGCAGCATGTGGTTGAGTTTGAACATCTTGTTCCTGGCCAGCCATTGTTTACGTTAGTACACACCCACCCACCTATACCCACACAAAACCCTTTTATAGTAAATTTTGGTTTGAATACACGAATTAATCGTGGTCTTAGATCTTATATATATATATATATATCAACTTAAATTTGATATTGGTTGAGTCTAATTTATCGGTCATGATATCATCAGATAGCATCAGATGCTGAACAATGAAGTTAGATCAGTTGAAAGTTTTTATTGACAAGTACTGATCGTGGGAACAGCATCAGGTGCTAAAAACTTGACTGGGGGTTTGACTAATTATGTCTTTCTAGTTTTTTTATCATGGCCGGTTTATATATATATTTATATTTCTACTTTTAGGGTTGGGGACTGGTTATTGATGATTAAAAACTTTCCCTTGAGGTTTTCCTTGATTTTTTTTTTCTTTAAAATCCTTAGGTATTATTAGACCAAATTAATAGGGTTTTAGAGCCTTGTTGTTAGCTTGAACATTCTTAGACTAAACAAGCTAGAAATCATGTTCCTCTTGGTGGTTGTTTGCTGCATCAGCATTGCTACCATTTCTAGATGACAATACCAATATGGTGATCTTCATTGCATGCAAAGATGGTGCATGATAGTGTAATTCTCTTGTTTGGGCATATATATATATATATATATATATGTCTTGAGTATCCGGAGTTTGATGTTTGTTTTGGCGATACCTTGACCACATTGCTTATGGAAATCCGAGGGTGCGGTGGTTGTGGTAGTTTTTTCATTTTTGTTCTTATCTATGTATTGTATTGTAAATCTTAGATTTTATTTTATTTTATTTTATTTTTTTTTGTGAAGAAAACACAATACTTATGCGGCTATATGTACATAGGTTAGGCCACATGGACCGAATCATGTAAAATCCAGTGTCTTTTTGTATGTGTATCCTTGCTTTTTTATTCTTTGTGCTAAATTGGAAATTAAATGCACACATTTGATTTTGATTTTAGAATAAAGAAAAGATTCATTTTGACTAGTTTAATTTGTGTTTTCGAGAAGGTGATTCCTTTACAAAAATACATTTTTAGTGTACACACATGCTAGTGATGTTCTATACTTATATGTTCCTTCTTTTCTTTTTCAATTTCCTTTTTTTATTCTTTATTCTTTTTATTTTTTTGACTAATAGGTTATGTTCCTTCTTTTGGCTTTCAATTATTAAATGAATTGGATTCCATTTTAATTTTAATTTGTATTTACACAAGATATATTTTCATAGACTCAAAGATCTTTTCATTTTGCAATAAAAACAATATTTAAAACTTTTTTAATATCCTTACATAACAGAAGCGACATTGGTGAGGCAACTAGAGAAGGAGTTGGAGAGAATAGCACGACAAAGGGTTGATGATATTAGAGAGCTGAGGTTGTCTATATATATGTTGGCGAATTAAGTTCTAGTTGTTAAGAATATTTTATAAATGCAAAGAGAGTAATAAGAATAAAGACCAAGAATATTTAACCAAAACCCTTTAAAATTCATCTGTCTTCTTCTTCTCTCTTCTTTATTTCTCTTTCTCTTTTCCTTCTCTTCTTATATTCAAAATACAAATGAGAGGGGGAGGGGAGGTATTTATAGGCTTACAAGAATTGAATGAATGGTCAAGATTGATTTGATCCGACGGTCAAAAATACCGGGTTGGTGGAATAGTAGAATAAGATCTGGCAGAAATGCTATCAAAGCATCACATGGCGGGTTACTACAGAGTCGCTACCGCCATAATATTTTCTATATGGCTTACAAGAATGCTCATCACATGTTGATTTCGTCGTAGTAGCCATCCATTATAATATTTATTTATAATACTCCCCTTGGACGCCACGACTAACCTGGATATGCCCTGCTAAAACCTTGCTAGGAAAAACCAAATGGGATAAAAAATTGGCTAAGGAAAAAGACTATACTATCCTTGGTATATTCTGAGGGTTACCGCCTCATTAAAACCCTCGCTCTAAAACCCATCGAACAAAAACCTGGCAAGGGAAAAGAGAGCTGCCTCCCTCAAACAAATAACCTTTAAATTATATCGTATACTTAAATCCTTAAGTCTTCTCATCCCGATTTTTATGTATAAGTCTCAGTGAATGCACTTAGAAGTGATTTTGTGAATAGATCAGCCTGATTCTCACTCGGATCGAATCTTTGAACTTCTATAATGCTTTTCTTTCGAGATCATGAGTGTAGAGAAATTCTTGGTGATATATACTGCTCTATCACCTTTAATCTCCTTGTATTTGAGAAATACAAGCATCATGTTGTCTTCATAAATTACATCGTAGCATTTTGTCTGTTACTAATGGTACTCAGATGACTGATCGAGTATGCCCTAATCATAGATCGTGAAACCATTGGCATTCACGACTTGCTTCATGGAGATGCTAGAATTTTAGCACGATTTTGATGAAGTAGTCAGAAGAGCTTTGTTTTAGTGGAACGCCATGAGATAGTCGACGACTATTATAAGAAAATATGTATCTTGGTCCGAGATCGCCTTTCTGGAGGATTAGATGACACCAAAGACGCAGTGCTATGAGGTCGATGAAGATTCTCAGGGATAGAATAAGCCGATATGTAGTTCTGAAATAACGGCAGCATCTCTTCCCTCCCAGTGCTCTTCGCTTCGCGTAGAGCAGATATTGCTAGGAAGATTTACTGCAAAAGCCATATCTAGTCTCTGACATTATTTCGCAAGGTATATTAATGCACCAAATTGCACTTGATATGGAGCTCGACCAAGAATGATTTCTCCTTCTTCAGGTGGACGAAATGGATCTTTCTGAACATACAAGAGTCCGGACGACCATCGTGTACTCAAGTGGATAAGCCTTCTCCATATTGAATCTCTTAAGCACCTTTTCTATATAGGTTGATTGATGCACAAATATTCCTGAGGATAAGTGCTCAATTTGTATACCTAGATAGACTGCTCTTCCTAAATCTTTCATTTCCAAATTCCTTCCTCGATATGATGTCGCGAATTGCAATTTTCGTAAGGAGTTCCTACAAGATTTAAATCATCCACATATATATACTGCTATCACAACAAAATTGTTATTTTGGTACCCTTCTTTTATAAGATATTCACTGAGACTAGAGTATACCTACATCCGTCTGTATTGTTTTTAATCCATGAGAGATCTCCTGTAATTTAATAGAGTATAAATGTTGTTAATTTATAATGTATGTTATTTTTATATCCTTCAGGGATTTTCATATATATGTCATTTTCAAGTAATCCATATAGATATGTTGTGACAATATCCATCAAATCGTGATATCTAATTTATTACTTGCGCCATCGGCAATTAAAAATCAAAAAGTAATTCCATCCATTGCAGTGAGAATATGCTTTCTTCATAATCAATACCGGCATTTGAGAAAAACCCAAGCAACCAGTCTTGCTTTTGTATCTCATAATTTTATTATTTTCTATTTCTTTTTCTCACGAACACCCATTTATAATCTACTCGGTTTTATCCCTTCGCGTGTTGGCACCATCGCCCAAACACCTCATGTTTTGATAGGGAATTTAACTCACCGGATAACTTCTTTCCATTTTGGCCAATCATTCTTTGTCGTACATTCTTCAATAGATCGTGGGTCTGGATCATTATCGTGATTTATTTCTATATCTATAGCCACATGTAGATGAATATATTATTTATTTCGGTCTCATGCCGATTCAATCTTTGACTATAATCTACATAGCAAATTAGATTTTCAATATTTTCAGAAATATATATCATTCCCCATTGATTCTTCATTTACATGTTCTGAGTGTTTTATAATTTCCTCTCCCTTTTTACATGGGAGATCCTTTTCTTTATTTTTCTGCTTCATTTTTCTAGGAGCTTTAATCTTGGCGCTCAATTGGTCTCTCCACGCTTTTTGTCGTGGTTTATTTTTCCACTTGATTTTCTTTCTCAATGGATTCTTAGGAATCTCACTTCTTGCAGGAGCATTGGTAGCTGGTATATATGATTTGCTACCATTTTAGTATCAGATGATGTATTAGGTATTTCATTTGGCAATATTTTGCAATTTAAATGCATCCTCGAACTTCAAGTTCACATTCACTGCATGCGGGATCATATGTATGTAATCGTGATGTATTCCAATCAATTTCATTTGGTTCATTTTGAGTAATCATTTCTCCCCTTAATAAAGGGAAGAGAGATTCATCAAAATGACAATCTGCAAATCTTGCAGTAAATACATCCCCTGTTAATGGTTCTAAATATCATAGCAATCAAGGGGAATCATAACCAACATATATACCAAGTCTCATGCTAGGACCCATTTTTGTACGATTTTGAGTGGTGGTATACGCGACATATACTCGCGTACAACCAAAATATTCTTATATATGAAATATCATGCTCTTTACCCATAATAAGTTCGTGTGGTGAATATGAATTAGATGCAGTGGGTCGGATCCGTATTAAAGTTGTAGCATGCAAAATAGCATGACCCCATCGCACTCAGTAGGGCAGTTTCCAGTCCTTCATAACATTGGAGTCTTTTTAATTAATGACTCGCCAACCCATTTTGGGTATGTACAGCGAGCTATTGGATGCTCAAACATGTATTCCAACTGCCACAATAACATATAAAATGATTTTGATGAAAATTCACCAGCATTATCAAGACGAATTGTCTTTATAGAATAATTTGGAAATTATACTTTAAGCCTGATAATTTGTAACAATAACCTTGCAAATGCTATATTCCTTGCAGACGTATGGAAACATGGGACCATCTAGTCGATGCAACGATTAAAACCATAAAATACCTAAAATGGTCCACATGATGGATAGGGTATGGTCCACATATGTCTTCTTATATTCTTTCTAAAAATTTAGGAGATTCACCAGTCACCTTTAGTTATGATATGGCCTGGTTATTAGCTTTCCCATCGAGTACGCCTAACACGTATATTCATTATGTGTTAGGATTTTATAATCCTTCAAAGCTGGACGCCCATGCAGAACCAGTAATAACCGACGCAACATATATAGAAGACTGGACGCTCCAAGTCTTTCTATGCCATATTTTAAATATCTTTCTTGCTATTAACCTTCCAGTTAATCACCGTATGTGATTCCATCACTTTAATACGGTGAAAATATAATCCCGAGGATATATACAGGAAAGGTTTCAAGCACATGTTTTGCATGACATAATTTTGTGTAATGTAAAGATATTCTTTCCCTTCCTTATCAACTCACTCTAAAATGATATCCATCGAGACGTATATTCTTAAACCTTAAAAGGTCTCTCATAGACTTAGGGGAATAAAGAGCATTTTTCATCCGCACGATGTCCCATTGCAACATCACCGCCTCCTTAATCTCTCTAACCAAGTTTGACTGACACGCTATCGCTGGCTATACATGCGTTTCTCATCAGTATGATATAAAATATATGGTCAAAATAGAGTAGTGCTTGTCCCACAATCAATAATGCACGATTATCAAACTATATTCTAAACAAAACAGAAGGAAAAATATATTTTAATAAAATATAAAGACATATTACAAAAATTAATCTATAAGGAAACTGGATTTATCTAAATACGTATTTTCAATTACATTTAAATTATTTTATAGAATTATTCTCAATTGATCAATTCTAGGTTGTCAGCTTTAAATTTGTCCCCAATATCTTTACCTTTCTTATTTTTATAAATTTGCAAAGATGGACAAAAATCTTTAGGGATCCTGTGCTAAATTCTCGACTAAACGACCTTCCGTGCCACAACGATAGCGGTATCCTTCTTTGCCTCGACACATCTTGTCTGCTTTGCTGTTTTTCGTTGATGTACATCAATTTTGCTATCGCAAGTGGGTCTAACATTATTTCGCCCCCATCACGATCGTGGCCATCCCCCGACTCACCATACTGTGTCCTCGCCCACCATGCTTTTAAAACTAGTACCATGCACCACACCATCTTCTTTTCACTAAAATTAATTTGTGAATGCGGTCGCCAGATGGTCACGAGATCGATTGATTCCACATCAATAATTCATTGTTTCTAGCTCTCTACTATAGCAAGGAGACAAAATTAATCTAGATTTTGTGATTCTTTTTCTATATCGCTGTAGTAATATAACATACTTCGCAAGGCGTGAAATGCTAGGACATCTTCCTGAGCATCATACCTTTCCATCACCGCTTCTCTAGAGACGTAGCAATCAAACTAATTCTAAAGCTAGCTCATAGCACTATATTCTCGACGCTTAGAAGTCTTCGAAACCCGCGGCGTGACCAATCATTACGTGGCTTTTCAGCAGCAGGACCATCTCCGAGACGTTTAAATCGGCTCTTCTGTGGATAAACTCAAGGCAATTCCTATGGATTCCTCAAGAGTCAAACTATTCATTCTTCAAAGCATTATCATCACATGACGCCTTATAAATATTAAAGGCTTCTCACCCTATTAATCATTAGGCTCATGTTATTAACCTCAGTTAGTTTTGGCTCTAAGCCTCGCTGTCGTGATGGAGCTTGATATCGAAGGCCCGCGTATATAATCGCTTCCGAGATTCACAGGCCTCTACTTCTCATGGCATTTGCTATTCTTCAAAATAATATAGCGGTGTAATTAGAATAGAGAGCATCGAATAAAATATATAAATCATAAGCATACCGCTCCATGGCTACGTATATTATATATATACATACTGTGCATTGTTCTGTACATGACACTATTTATGTACATGTGATTGCTCACATCACCGTGAATTATTGTGCAAGTATTGGAAACTGAGTTTCGTCGAAGCTTAGTGTGAGGTTGAGCGGGCAGAGAAGAAGGAAAAGATAAGGGAGAGAAGAGAGTAGGGGCTAATCTGGAGAGGTAGCGTGCCATTTAAGAAAACTCGAGGGCTGCGAGGAGCAGAGAAGGGCCACAGAGAAGAGTAAAAGGCCGCTGGACTTTTATAGTATGATTTTGTCACCCATCACTGGATCGTGAGGATCGCCGTGTGGCAAACTTGAATAGACTCATGCTAGATGATTTGGAGACTTGATGGAAAAACTCATTGTATTATTAATATTATTGTTTTCATAAGCTATTTTAGATGTACTTAGTATTGTTAGCCCTTGACTTTTGTACTGTAGAGTGTTTTTTATGTATGCTTCTAAGAAAATCCTAAAGTATATGTATGGTTGAATGAAATTATGAATTAAATAAAATGTATGGGTTTGTTGAAGCAAAGATTATGCTTAATTGCTTTTGACTCTCCTTTCAATGTTGCGCTAAATCTAAGTATATAAGTGATATATTAGATAGAGACAAGGCGGAAAATTAGCCATATGAGCAAGTCTGTGGCCGATAACGTGGTTAAGAATATTTTGCAATACAAAGAGAGTGGTACAAGAATAAAGAGCCGTAATAGACTCAAAACTTTCTTTTAAAATCTAATTCTAAGTTATAAATAAATATTATAATTGGTAATGAAAAGAAAGTTGTTTTAGTTGGAGATGTAATTTAATAAAATGAAAAGAAACAGAGAAGTAATTTGTTGAAGAATAAAAAAGTAATGAAAATATATGGTCTAAAATTACTTTTATGCCCTTAATATTGCTGTTTATAAAATATTTTAAATAAATTTTAATTATTATAATTAATTATTAAGTATTTCAATATTAATACATTTTATATTAAATATAAATATTTATTTAATTATTATATAGTTATTATAATTAAATATTAATATATTTAATATAATTATTTATATATACACCCATATACAGACATTAGTGAGGGGTAAAATGTGTAATTTACATCGAATTCCCCTCTTTCTTATATAGGGATAAACTATTACGGATGGGATTTATGGTAACATAGGTGGTGGTTACCTCCTAAAAGTCATCCCGACATGGGAATGAGAATATGCGATCAATGAGTCAAATTTCAAAGTCTTTCATCACGGCTCTAGCTTGAGCATGGTAACAAGTTACCACTGCCCGGCTATCTCGCTTACCATTACCATTATCAAGCACAGCAGCGATTGTGGAGATCACTAGAAGCAACACATAAGCCACGCAGCGACCTCTGGCTGGCCATTGTGAAAACCATCTTATGACCGTAATTCATCCACACAACGCCCGAGGAGAGTGTCGTAGGCGCGACTTGGAGCCCCAAGCAATAACTTACTCAACACTGGGCGTCACAATGGCACTCGCTTGGTGAGGCCGTGGCGGACTTCGATCCTATAAATACCATAGGAAACTCTACCTTCTTGCACTCACGATGAAACGTGAGTGGGGATTCTCAGTGTCACCATCCAAAAGTATATATATCTATCTACCCGTAGGCTCGATTGTATAACTCGACATGACAATAAGAGTTTTCCTCCTTAGGTCCACAAAGTATTCAAATATACCATCTTTCACTCCAAGAGTGAGTTAGTACGATTTATACATCACCGATGAAATCTTTTTGCATCAAAGAAAACACCATATAAAGAGCAACGCTAAAAGTATACTTTAAGTATAACATCATCACAATGAGAATTCAACTTAGTTAATTTTGCACAACTCATTGGTCATCATAACAAAGGACGTCAAGTTTCTCGAAAATACACACTTTGGAAACATATAACCCAAAGCGTGGGGTTTCCAATTACAAGTAACATATGCTTTACGAATATTCTTGAAATAAGTTAAATCATAAATCATCGCGTTTCCAAACACTATAGATTTCAAGAGTTTTAGCAACAATAAATCATCATTCAAAGGCAAAGGCAACTCGAGCGTAGAAAACATGCATGGTTGCCCATAGTCCATAATTTAAGTAAATCCCACTCCACACCATCCCGAGCTAAAAACACCCCAGTGTTACTTCTCCATCGGTTCTTACCCTTTGTTTCAAAGTCTCACCTCTTAGAAGCAATTAACAAATCAACACACGGGCAACAAGCATTAACTTGATAACTCAATCAACTTTGAATGAAGAGAAATGCTCAAAATGGGAGTGGTTACTTCACGGGTTTGCTAAACCACTCTAACTAGTAGGTCAGCAAGGAATGAACCTCTCACAACTCTTGAAAACCAACAAGAAAGCAAGAGGAAAACCCAACTTGGTTCGTGCTACACTAACTCTAGCCCTAAGAGATGAAGGCTTGCCCTCGAAACCTCAAGAAAGTAAAACGCATGGTTTTACAACTTTAAACTTCTTCTATTCTCTAGATCCAAGAAAAACTAGAGTTTTTCCATAGAAACCCCCAATAAATTTGGTAAAGAAGAGCAGCAAGGGAAAGAAAGAAGAAGACCCGAACTCACCTCCAAAGCTTTTCCAAAACCTAGAGACAACCTTTACTTCAAGAGAGAGGAAAGAGGAAGATCTCTGCTTTCTTCTCTTTGATTGGAGGCCAAGAATGATGGGTTTGGAAGGAAAAGATGATTCTAGAGGAGGAGGATGAAGGACTCAAGAGAAGAGCCTAGAAGCTTGGAGGCTGGCCCTTATGATAGGCTGCCCAAGCTCCTTGCGGAGCTGCCATATGCGGCCCGCGAGGAGGCACAAAGGCCTCTCGGGTTAACCTGGGCTCCCTTATGCCCTAGGAGGCCCGCAAGGCGACAGCTCTTGCGAGGCAATCCTAGTGCCCGTGCCCCGACCCTAGCTTTTTACCCTTTTTGAGGGTTTTCCTCCACTTTTCTACCCTCCCAAACGACAGCTCGGCTAGGTCCCTAGCACTTTGAGAGCACTCAAAAGACTCATGCACACAAGATTACACTCGGGAAACAAAATGAAAGAAAGTAGAAAAGTCAAACTTCCACACAGTTACACTCAGAGAGGGCATTTTGCTTTTCAACACTTTTAACGGCTCCCCAGTAACCTCTTCCACAACATCATTCCTCCTAAAGCACCTTTACCATAGGGCATGACCTTGCTTTCCTTGAAAAGTTTTCCTTGTGATCAAGAATCTTCACTTGTTGCACTTCAAATTTTAAATTTTCTCTTAACTCCTTGGTGGTATTGCGTCCAGAGACAATGAGATGGCTACGATATACTTCTTCAACATGGACACATGGAACATATTATGAATCTTCTCCAACTCAGGTGGTAACCCTAATCGATGAGTTCTTGGTCCGATCCTCTCTAGGATAAAATGGACCTATATGCTCACAGATCCAACTTCACGAGTACCTCGAGCTGAATTGCGCCTTTCCATGGAGATATTATCAAGAATACTCTCTCCCGACCTCAAACTCCAAAATCTTCTCTGGGTTTGACCCAGCACTTAGCTCTTTTACTGTCTTGAAGCGACTTTTCAATACTGTCTCTAATCACTTTCACTTCCCTCAATGGTTTCGATCCAATCAACTTTATACTTTGGAAGCTTCCTTTCTCCCACTTCACATCCCAACAAAGAAAGGTTCTACTCTTCCTTCCATACAAAGCTTCATATGGTACCATTCCAGTGCTTGCTTGAAAACTATTGCTCTAAGCAAACTCCATAAGTGCTGAGGTGGTAATCCCAACTCTCCCTTGAAAATCCTAAAACTGAAGCTCTTAACACTTAGTTATCCTCCAAGGTTGGATGGTCCTCGTAGGTGACTATCGATGCGAGGGGGTGGTAAAGCAATCGCTTGAATTTTAAAGTTGTACCTAGAGGCCTCGACGAAACCTTGGCCAAAATATCCCGAGAAGTGAGATCTGGGGCCTCGATATGAAACTATCGAGTGGCACCCCATGCAACTTCACTATCTCCATTAATGTACAACTTTTGCTAATTTCTCCAAAGTACTTGGTATGCACCGCAAGAAATGAAGCCAACTTTGTCGGCCTGTCCACTATCACCCACTGACTGCATCATAACCATGAGATGTTAGTGGTAAACCAACCACAAAATCTATCATCCTGCTCCTTCCATTGGAATTGGTGAGTTGTAGTGGTCTTGATTTACGTGCTCTTTTGACTTGTTGTTACACGAGCGCTTGTACTAAACTCTGCTATATCTTTTTCATCCTTGACCACCAATACTTTTCCTTAAATTATTATTTTATACATCTTGGTACTGTATATAGCTGCATGGCAGGAAGGTGAGCTTCTTTAAGGCTTGACTTTCTGAGTTCTAAATTGCTAGAACACCAAACAACTGCCTCAAAACTCTAAGATACCATCTTATGATAAAAGATTCAGCTTTTCACGCTTGTAATTTCTGCACTTCTTATATCAACTCTTTGTCAATACTACGAGTAGTTGCGGATAGGATACCTCAAAGGCTGACTGCTAATGTTCAACTATCTTGGTCTCAAGTTCTATTCTTAAATCCTTCGTTCTTTAGTAGTTGTAGATAGGATACCCTCAAAGTGAATCTTTAGTAGACTTCTACTCAAAGCACTCGGCTACATTGTCTTTTCACCGAATAATAGTCTATGATCAAATTATAGTCCTTTATCAACTCCAACCACATAGCTGTTACTTAAATTCAATTCTTTCTAAGTGAAAAGATACTTTATGATTTTAT
This sequence comes from Dioscorea cayenensis subsp. rotundata, assembly GCF_009730915.1. Lineage (NCBI taxonomy): Eukaryota > Viridiplantae > Streptophyta > Magnoliopsida > Dioscoreales > Dioscoreaceae > Dioscorea > Dioscorea cayenensis. The sequence goes on from NC_052477.1 coordinate 29,475,844, forward strand.
GATGCATGCGTCATTGCTGCCGAGATAATGCCTCCAAATCTTGAAGGCAAAGACTACGACTACCAACTCCAAATCATGGGTTGGATAATTCCAACTCATGTTATTCCAACTTTGCAACAATACACATCCTAACTATGCGCTGAGGCATGGCAGAGACTAAATTCCTTCCCACTTTACGGCAAAGTAAGCATTGGGCTGAAGTCAAATGGTTTCTTCAATGTTTTAGCTCTTTTTCACATTCGGGTGAACTTCATCACTGCGAGTTGCAACCGACAATGGCAAGGCAATCGAGAAAACCCCACAAATCTCTTATAATAACACCCAAGTCCAAGAAAAATTCAAACTTGATTGAGATTCTTGACCCTCCCAATTAACAATGGCTTCACTTTCTTTGTGTCACAAAGATCCCTTCTCCACGACACCACATGCCCAAGAAACCCCACTTCATAAACCCAAAACTACGCATTTGGAATTCTTAGCATACATTTGCTTATAGGAAGTTTACATAACAATTCTCAAATTCTAAGCATGATCCTTATTTGAAGAAATTTGAATCTGTATGAAATGTATTCGATGAACACAATGATAAATTTATCCAAGTAATTTGAACACTCTTGTTCATTAAGTCCATAAGTTAGGGGTGGTGACCAAGCTGCATCACCAAAAACTCATAATGGTAAATGGCCAATGCGAAATAATCATTTTTTGGGACATCTTCGACAATCTTCAATTAATGATACCGGACCACAAGTCAATCTTGGGAGGCGCACATGCTCCCATCAGCGGTCAAACAAATCATCAATTCTCAGCAGTAGGTACTTGTTCTGATGGTCACGATTCAATTGTCGGTAGTCTATACACAACTTCAAACAATCCATCTTTCTTTTTCATAAAAGGACTGATACCCTAAGAGTGATATACTTGGTCGTATAAAACCCTTGTCTATGGATGTTACTTGGTGAGTCTTCAAGCTCTCTCATTTCTGCAAAGTCTTAAATACCCTTGGGGTGCTATATGGAAATAGAAGCCGTACCATATAGTAGATCTATAACCAAACTTCATCTCTGTCTAGTGGTAAACTTGGTGAGATTCTTCGAGAAAACATCTAGAAACTCATTCACCACTAGCATCTCTTTTATAGCTTGTTAATCCGACTAGGGAAGGATTTAGGAAAAGTATTTTCAAAGTACTCTGTTGCAAGGCTTACTCACAATCCCCTCTAATACATGACATATCTATATTGGTGGGTATTTCTACTGCCGTCGGAAAGTACATCAAATGAAGTAACTAGGGCTTTCTCTAAGATATCAATCAAGAAGCAATATAAACAACAATTGCATTTAAATAGCATGGATTACAATTGAAAACAACTTCAAATCATAGAATCCACAACCAATGTTAAAAGATAAAACCCTAGAGTTTAGCTGTACCCAAACATCTACAAAATTAGTATTCTATTAATAAATGAGAAGCATTCAAATTAAAGTTTGTTTTTCTTTTACTAACTTCGCTCTAAAGAATAGAATCAAGATGCCCTAAAAATCCTCATCATATCTATTTATAGTATGCCGCTACAAGTTATTCTTGGTGTAAAAACATGGTAGTAAGGGCTAGAGACCGATCCGTTCGTGACCTTGTAGGGACACTGCAGCTGAAGTCCCATCAATAAGATCATACGTCTTTGCGTTG
>NC_052477.1:29478532-29531822 GCF_009730915.1 Dioscorea cayenensis subsp. rotundata
CAGTTACGTATTGCTATTAGTTCTCCAAGGTAAAAGAAAGTTGAGATTTAATACTCACATTTGAATGTAAGTTATTAATATAGAATAAATGAGTTATCGAGCATTTCCTGAGCCCTAGTTCTATTTGTTGAACAGAAAATAATGTTTAAGTGACTCTGTAAGCCGTATAATGATGCAAAGGAAAATGAGGCAGACTCTTTCTACTGGCCAACTCCTGTGGGCAGAATCTAGCCGTTCATGTTCTATTTCACCATTGATAAACTATATTGCATCATATCGATCTATAAAACTGTTTCTTCAGAGTGCAAGGACGTGATAGTTGATATAATGATGTATCCCTCGGAACCTTAAATACGGAAACTGATGACTGGCATGGTGCTGTCTCGCATAATTTAGTCTAGTCTCAATGTCGATAGGAACTTAGCCGTACTGTGTTGATGACTTATTCCTTTTTAACTTGATACTGTAGCCAAGAAATCTCCACTGAATGAGTACCCCTGATGAAGAGTTGTTGCAGGATGGAGGAAATGAAAATTTTAAAGACCCACTCAACTGCTGGCTGATATTGACTCTCAGTCCAAAGTTGATTGGTGATGGAGATGTGATTGAAATAAGAATATATACTATGAAGCTTTGATGACTTTGTACTCTTTTTTCTCTGGCAAATAGGCGACAAACATACTGTCTAAGGCGCCTGTGATGCAAGCCTACAAAATATATGTCTAATTTTGGGTGGGTCTTGAGATTCGAGTATTGGGTCTTTCCTGGAAATGAATATTTGTGAAAAAACCTTGTATCAACAGGAGAAGAGACAGTTGGTGCATTGTATTTCTTTTCATTTCAATGTTTGAAATTGTAAAGCAGTCCGGTGCATATGGATGAAAATTAGCTTCTAGGTAGGTTTGTTTGAGGAATTTTGAATTATATGTAATTTGAGTTATTTGGTTTTTAGGAAATCCATTATTTGTTTCATATGATTCTAAAACCCATGTAACTCAGATTGGTGAATGCAATGAGAGATTTGGTTTTATGCCCAAATTAGGCATAAGTCGAAATCCCGGGAGTTGAAAATCCTTAGGTGATGTATATATGTGTGTATATATATGCATATACAATAATATATATATATATATACATATATATACACATACACATGTACATATACAAAAAAAATATATACATGGGCATAATACATATGTATATACACACATATATATATAATACTTACACATCTATATACATATGCATATATATTTTATATAAAACATATATAGGAAGGGAGTGTTTATATATACATATATATACATATATATACCCCATATACATATGGCATATGTACACACATTTACATATAATATATAGTATACTATATATATATATATGTATATATGTATATGTATATATTCATATATATAATTTATATATATATACTTATATAGGTATATATATCGATATATGCATATAGACGTGTATATATATACACACATACATACACTTATATGCATGTTTTTAATGTCGATTTACAACCTTCCAACAAACAAAAAATCTTAAAATATAAAGAGAATTTACTTATACCTAACCAAATACAAGATTCACAAGATTATATTTTAAACTAAATATTTCTTTAAATTAGCATCAGAATTGGAAATCCACTACATTTTAAAATTACATCCAACTAAACGCCAATTTTAGAAATTTTCGCTTTTAATAAACTAAACATTCTTTATTTGAAATTATAATTTTGACAAAAACCTCATCGGAGCAAAATCTTGAATGTTGTTTTACTTTATGTATAAATCTATTAGATGAGCCAACCTATACAAAAAGCGAGAAGGTGATGAATTTATACATTAAAAAGATTATATATATCCTAATTTTAGTTGCTTGGCTACATTGTGTGCTACTCTAACCTGTTTCAATGAACTGGGATTGAGGCATCGTGAGCACCCAGCAAGGGCCGAAACTAAGTAGAGTATATGCCCAAAACTTGATTCCAAAGTGGTAATATACAATCTAACAGAAATAATATCAAAAGTCAAAACGAAATTTATAAGGTTCAAAATTTAACTCTAAATACAAGTCAGGTTCTAGTAACAAAACAAATACTCCATGCTGCATAAAATGATAACCTAAATTTAGAAAGGATCAAGAATATAATTTCACAATTTTTATTAAGATGTTTGCTATACCATTTAATTCCAGATCCCAAAAAAAAATTCAAGAAATAATGATTTACGAGTATCGATAAACAAGCAAGCATCTAATTAAAAATATAAGGATCATTTGGTAAAAATTATAATTTTATCAAAATCAAAATCAAATCAAATTTATTCTCAAATGAACACAGCGTCAAAATCGAGTATATAGTTCCCAAATAACTACGTAAACAAAATAACAAAATCTATGGTGTACCCCTGACTTAAGACAAAAAATTATCAGAGGTCATATTCATAGACTTCTCACATCCGAAATGAATTCATCAGAGTACGTTATCTCTTCACCGATTTTAAAGATTATCTTCCTTGAAAAATTCCTGTAAGTCTGTAAAACTAGAATTTTTGAGTATATATATAATAGCATTTATATGTGAGATATTTCCACCTAACTAACGCCAAAAATATTTAAAATTATATATGAAATCAAGGGCTTTGGCATGCATTTATGGATTTGAGAAGAGATTCATTAGCTCTAAAACAATATTTGATGATGCCATAAAGTTTAAAAAGACTAATAAGTAAATAGTATTATAAAATGATTTTAGAAGGGTAGAAGTGCAAAAAAGTTCAAGTTATAAATCTAGAATCCTGGGCCATTGATTTTGCGAGGGCATACAGTACCATCCATGCTAAAAGGCATAAGGAAGTAATCCATCACATGACCATTGAGCCTTAAATCCTCAGTAACTTTATAGGCATACTATTGTAGATCATAAATTTCAAGATTCTGAGAAAAGTAGACACCCAATACTATGATACATCCGAATTCATTATTTGAGACTTACCTAAATTATAGCATTTATCTGATTCTCCAAAATGATTTCTGTAAACTCAGAATCTGTATATATACTTTTAAAATATGTATATCTCTTTAACCTATAACTCCAGTGCGAAACGGAATTTTGATAAACTGGGGATAACCTTAAAAATGAAATGTTCTCCCATTTTTTTACTATACCTAATTCCATCTCCCATGATTACAGGTAAAAATGGCTGCACTCTCGTGTCCATACGGTAAAATATCATCCAGATAATTATATCAATGCATAAAATCAAATTTTCTGCATTTAGGGTACATTACTCTCCAAATTTTATTCTAAGATCCCTAACATCGGAGAGGATTTCTACTAATATCAATAACCCAAACTGGAACCTATCAAATTAAACTCTGTGTAACTACTCCCTTCCCTACATGAAAGATCAGACTCAACCAATCCATGCTAAGTAACGATTACATCAAATATATCATAAAAAACTTATCCTTGAGACGCAGGATTAAATCCATAAAATATTAACACTGAAGATCCCAAGTAGACAACAAAGCAGCAAGTACATAATCGCGCAGAAAAAAAATCTTCCAAATTATAAATTAGAAACAAACCCTAGGAAACTTAAGGGCCAATCCAGTTTAAAGGTAAAGTAACACAAATAAGAAATAAATTTTAGGGTTTCTTGTAAGGAAAAAAATCTAGAGCCAACAAGCATTAATAGAAGAACTATTAAATTATGCACAAAGGTTTGTAACTAGTTAGGATAAGAATAAGGGTTATAAAATTTTAAAAAAAAATCAATGACAAAGTGATTAAAAATTTAATAACGACTAGGATCTTAATCAGAAGTGAGGTCCACAGTGTGAAGTTGCAGCTGATTTGTTGTCCTTCAAAAGCATGGAATTGATAAGCTCGGTTGAAGGTATTTTATTTATTTCTCTATTTGATAAATTTGTGTAGATATTTAAACTAGATCATTGCGCAATTAATCATTAGTTTGGCGAATTTCCTTTTTACAACAAGATAATATTTATGGATTTTTTAAGGAAATATATCAAAGTTACAAAAGCATTTCTTTTTGGATAAATAACAATTATATCTTATCTCTTACATTTTTAATATCTATAAACAAGAAGATTTTTGTGATCTTTGATAAATATACTAATAGTTTTTTGGTCTTATAAACCAAATATGTCCAAGTATTGTATTTGAATTGTTAACATTATTAATAGCAAAGTAAATAATAAAAAAAAGTATCTTTATGTAAAAAATATCGCGTTGTTGGATGAGCTTTATTATTCTTACATTATCTGTACACCCACTAGGGTAAAAGGCTGCATTAGGAGTTGACGAATCTGATATCAAATACGATGGGGTTTCAGATCTCCTGCCTGCATAAATAATTTCAGCATTTAGAGAGAGAGAGAGAGAGAGAGAGAGGAGAGAGAGAGAGAGAGTTGAAAGCAGCTGCTTCAGACCAAACCAAGGCACGAAACCCTCTCAATCAAATCAAGTGCTGACAAGGCAACCTGATTTTAATCGCACGCCTCTATAAGCATCTACTAGAGAACCTTATGGCATACGCCTGTATGGCGAGTATACGCCAGGCGGACTTAATCGGAAGAATCCTAGGCCCGTAAGTCCCGACTGTAAGGATCGCCATCCAAAGGAGCTTTATGAGCAAACCGGCCCGTATGATGAAGCTGTAAAAGACTATACAAAGACAGTGGATGGTGCACTGGTCACGGGTGCAGTGCCTTGGCCATCCGCACTCAACCCACTCATATCCTCACCCCTATACTCAATCCCAACCAGAGCTCCGCTTACTCCCACCCCATACCCAACTCAACTCGAATGGGTTTTCAAAACCCCAACCTACACTCCAAGATCGACGAATAATCGTACCAAGGGTATACCCCGCCTTTGACCCCATTTAAAAATATCGAAATAAAAATTAAAATACTATATAAAAAATTAAAAAATATCAATAAACTTGCGGTTTTTGCTCAATGAACACCCAGAGCAGTGAATTAAAATATATATTCAAAGCAATATAAAGGTAGACAAATCGTATACCTTAGAGAGGAATTAAAAAAACCCTAATAAAAAAAAATTAAATATATATAATCGCACTTAATTGAATTGGCTCTGCCCGGGTTCCGACCGAGATCAGATCTTCATACCTGCACCTGCACTCCGCTTACATTAGCTTTATTACTTCAACCCACCCAAACTCCGTCAGTGCCAGAGCTCTCACAACCTGGCTCAGTCGGGCCAGACGGGGGATTATTGCCATCCCTTTATAGAGATGCTTATCAGTTTAGTACCTACAGCGAAGTCGGATCAGAATATAAGTGATAGAAGATATTATGGATTTAGGACTTAAGCCGAGGATCCTGTATACCATAAGCCGTAAGCGTATAGTATAAATAGTTATGATGAGGACTTTTACATCTTGTTCTATCTTGAGGCGGTGGCTAAGGGAACAGAGGCGAATTTCTAGGGACTTTGAGGCAATTTTAGGAGGAGATTCAAGTCCTACTATTTTGAGAAGGATTGTAGCCATCGCAGCCCATCTTAACAAGGCTTTGAAGGTTTTTGAAGGCCCTAGCGTCAACATCCGCCACGTATTGAGAAGCGGGGCTCAGTGTTTTGCTTATCTTCTTCTCAGACTTGTAATTGAACGCTTCCTCCATTAATGGAGGGCTAATTTAAGCATGCTTTCAGCGAGTTGAACTTCTAGCGCTTTCATTTCGACATTGGTTAGGATCTTTAGGATTTATCGTTTCTTAATTACAATCTATCAGCGGTGAAAACCTAGTTACTGGTATTCATGTGCTTTGTGAAGAAATACCTAACAGTATAGACATGCCGCAATTAGAGGAGATTGTGAGTAAGCCCAGTAACATGGTACTTGGCACCCTTCCCCCAATCTTCCCAAGGATTAATGTAAGGATTTTACGCCTTTTGCAATCATGTGGAATAGATTTGCAAGAAACTGCATTTCATTCTATATAGGATTAGGGGCAATCTTTCACAAGAAGGATTATCTTATCTCTAGAAATTCTTTGTTGACTCCACATTAAGATTTCATAGAGTGCATTGTGGGATTAAAAGCGACTGAGATAAGTATTGTTTCAATCAGCCATTAGCTACCACTGTAAGAAGGTTTGTGTATACTTTAGAAAATTCTCCTGCCCAAATAGGATTATATGTTTAATAACATTTGTCCTAAACTTTGAAAACCCCTAGAGGGATGTTATGCCCGACATTGTTTCTTCTAATTCCTACACTTTTACCAGATTTTGTTTTCACTTGACTGCCACAACTATTTTCTCGTTAGGCCACCGGATAGAATTAGTAGTAGACTCTCATCTTCCCTATGGACCGATACTCCACTTTTGAGTATCACTTCTTATTATATAGAGAGAGAAAACGCCAATCGCATGTTCTTAGAATGTCCGTGTCGAGTACAATAGTAATGGTAGATAGACATGTAGATGGAACGTGGGTGTTAGTCCATGGTTTCAGTTTTTGTATTTTCACTGTGGGTGCGAAGCAGATTGTCAGACCATCAGACTGAAATGATTAAAACGATTCAGATTAAAATACTTTTAGGTGCACTGCATACCGCCTAAGTACAGAATATGTCTATCATGAAACGATCATAGATTACTTACCCTATATATATATAAATAGTCCCCTGCTGTATGGGAACCATAAAATGTCTCTAAAGTCCTCTTAGTGCTCCAACTACACCCATTATCTCCTAAGTATTCTATTCTTTAATTTTTCCACATTGTCGACTTACAAATGCCTTGTTTGTAAATGATGTTGATTCCAATATAGGAGTATGCTAGAATCTAATGACTCCAAGAAAACTTAGGGACGTTCTGTATGATGCTATTATCACTACCACATTATTGGAGTTTCAACGGCCTAGCTCCACCTCTTCCTTTATGTGCCTTTATCCTTGCGTTCCCAATCGTGAGGATCTTTTAGCGTTTTGGCTCCTCCCCATGTGGCCTTTTGTGTTTATCCCGGTTTGGCTATTATTTTTCTAATAAAACTGTGGCTTCATCCGGACAAAGAGAAAATATGTACATCCCTATATGAACAGCGAATTATATAATATAAGATCAGCTTATACCAAACATGCATGACTTGTCTCACTTTAATATAATGGTAATCGGCAAGTGTTAGAGAAGGATTAGAAAATTTCCAAAGAAATTCAATGAGCTACATCTCCCTGCATGTAGAGGGAACTGCTAGAGTTTTGACTGCTATCGGGGCCATGGATGGCCCACTACAAAACCCCAATATTTCTATATATATCAGGAGCATCAGTACCGCTGGCCACACCTAGAAACTCCTAGCCTAACTCCGCCCGCCTGGCCATCTCTCGCCATTCTGCTATTCTATTTGCACATGGTGATGTTCCTACCGTGAATGCCTTGTCTCGCTGTCAAGGATTTGGCCCTCGGCTATCATGTATCTGCCCTGTATGGTAAAGGATCTCATGTAGTACTAGAGAGCCACTGTGGAAGCCTTGGGTAGGTTTGTGTGGCACCTTTTGTCACTTGACGCTGTTATAATCGATAATCAGCGTTGATAAGTGCAATGGGCCCCAGAGAGTAGTCATGACTAGTATGTATCAGCCGGAACCTGTGCCTGGCCAGCTTAGTTACTATATCTCAGTCAACACTTTGTGCTACGCTCCAGAATGACAGAAGTGGTAATATTTTAGAACCGGTCATTAAATTCTTGGATTTTGTCCAGACCCTAATAAAAGGGCTTAAAAAGTTGTATTAATCCGGGCCGGGTTTAGGCGATGCTTGATCAGAAATTTAAATGGGCGACTGGTCTGGTAGTACGAAATTGGACACCGAGCTTTTTGTGACCTCTGGGAAATTTCCGAGCGAAATCATGTATGCCGATTGCTTTCTAAGCTTCCACCTTCTGCAAAGATCTCAAACTTATATGGTTTTATTATTAAGACTTGGAATTTTGTAGTGATTTGATTTCGAGTTTTGGATTGTTGGATAGCACGTAATGTGGAATTCTTAAAATTATATATAATTTTAATATTTGAGTGGAATTTAAATGTAATTTGAGAGTTCGGACTAAAATCGAACATCGAGCGAACCGCTTAAAAGAGACGTCTCGGACGAGTTAGGTTTGTTGAGTACGAAAACTTCGCCAGTTCTGGACACGAAGTTTATTTTATTATAGTAGTAGTTACGAGACCCTAGATTTAGCTCGCGGACCCGGATTTTTGCCACAGTCTGAGCCGCAGGTTTTCTCATTACCACTTGCGTCTAACTTCTCTTATTTCTAGAGTAAAGGTCTTCTCTTGCTTCCATGGGCCGGTTCTGTGGATTATTGACGCGCCTCCCTCCGTACGACGTATACAAAAATCTTTTCTAAAATCTTTCGTCCATCCTGCTTTTCTTCTTCTCTCGTAGCAGTAAATCGCTCAATGGGCCGATCTTGTCGAGTGTACACGGAGAAGGAGTTGTGCATGCTCTCCTCTCGATCTAAACGTGACGTTCCTTTGTGATGCGAGATTTTACATCGCTTGACTTATCTATCTGCAGCGTTTATCACTAAAACATTTTGAGATTGTAGTGTTACTCCCTTTCTATCAGTACGTTTCGGGATCTGAGATCGGGAGAGGATTGGTTTAGGGACTACGTAATCGAGCGTGACAGCTGCATACGCGAGTCGCGTGATGATATTCCTTGTGGTTTTGGCGGCTTCTATTTTCGGAGTCACGAGGGTAACAATGCTCATACGTGCTTTCATGGGTGGAGCTGGTCCTTCTTTTAGTCGTCTCTGAGGCTTTGCCTTTGGATCTAACGCGGGTTGGTGCATGATCTCCAATGTGATTCTGCCGATAATTGGGTAAATCACCATCGTGCTACCTTTTAAAGATCTACTCTGACATGATGTATTTAGCCTGTCGTCATCTCGGACTCTAAGTTCATATTGTGGATGTTCTGGGGACCTTCTAGAGTCGCTTGTCCCATTTCGTCCACGTTACTATGTTGTGTCTATGCAGGATGATTTTTCCAGACGCGTGGGTATGTCGGTATAAAAGACCATTGATCTGTGTTGATGTCCTTAAAACATCTCATTCCAGAAGGGCGTACATAGTTTTCCTCTTTCCCTAAACGTTCCCTCTAACGATAATGCTAGTAGAATCTGTATCTTCCTCATTGGGAAATTTCTTTTCGTATGCGATCCTTTCAGGATTATTATTCATCAAACCACCATCACACACCTCCCGTGCTAGAATGGGGTTCGTCGAGGAAAGCATCATCATCGAGATGTTGCATGCACTCTCTCTTAATGAAAAGTAGCGTAATGTCCCTAGGTATTGTTGTATTTTACGAGTGGCGATCATTCAGCTGCAGTAGCATCTTATTAATCGGGAGCGCCTCCTCTACAACGCACTTTTGAGGGAAAGGTCGTCACGCCGTCTTCTACCCGACATCTTGAGCCGGTTTCAGTCATGTCTGCAGTGTTTTCGGTTTGCCAGTTGGTTTTGTCTAGTGGATTTAAGCTCGCGTTTTGGTTGTATTGCGCACCGCGTGCGCTTCGTGTAAATTCCTTGTCGATATCTCGACTTCTATGTGGATATCGTTTGCCACCACCGGGACTAGTGCAAATGTACGTGTCTACACGCTGTCATTTTTGAAGCCTCTGACCATTTCTTGTGACTCCGGCCTCGTGATTTGGTCGACTACAGTACATGCGATATTGTCTCACCCTTATTCCTGATCTTTCAGCCATCTAGCAGCCGCGTTGCAGATGTGGCACCAGTGCCGATTAGATCGGTGATGGCCGTCACGGCACTGAGGGTTTGATAAGTATAGTCATCGTGACACATGTACCACCGCCGGTGATCTGGCCTCCCTGGCCAGTGCTCACGGATGACGTAGACTACGCCTCTGAGTCTTCCATTACGCCCTTTCCAAAAGGTATCTTGCGTTCTTTCGTACCAAACATCCTACTATCTCACCTTTTGTTTCGTATGATAATCTTACTGTCCTAGCACATTTGCTCTTTCCTCATCTCTTTGAATCAATCCCGGGGAACTCACGGACGTGACGCTCTTTCGCTCATGGCAAAGGTAATGGATGAGGAAATGGAAGCCTGAGGATCTAAGTAGTGCAGATGGGAGCTACGTGCCTCGCCCTCTTGATGCCGATGTGTCGCCACTGGCAGCGGGTCTTCTTGTCATAGACACTTGGCGGTGAGAATGAGTTGATCGCTACAAAGCCGGTTGGTGACTCGTGGTTTTTCTCGGACTTATGATGTGATTATCTCGAGACTTTTTCACGGTTGCTCTCGTTTGATTCGCATTCCGATTCCTCTCACTGCGTTGGTGGCTATGGAATCGGTCAGCGGCACTCACAACCTCGCGATATAAAGAATGCCCTTTCTCTATGGAACTTAGTTGAGGCTCATTTGTAAAGCAACCTCCGGAGTATGTTGCTTTCGGGGAGAATCTAGTTTGCAGACTCAAGAAAGCAATCTAGTAGTCGAAGATAGAGTCCTGCTTGGTTTGAAAAGTTTAGTGTATATTACAATTACTGGATGGTTTTGTAGTGCAGTGTGGATCACTATGTGTTCTATAAGAACACTTCGTCCAGATATATTGTCACTTAGGTATATACGATGACATCTTGTTGACGGGTAGCGATCATCGGGACATTCGAGAGAACTAAAAGAGCATTTAATGAAGCATTTTCGTTACACGAGACATGGGGATGACCCGGAGATACTTCCTATGGTATTGATTTTGCATATTCGAAGGAAAGATGATGTCTTTCTAGCGGAGTATGTGTTGGACTTATTTAAGGAGATATGTTTTATTGGGTTGTAAACGAGAGGATACACCCTATTGAGATCACCCACCTATACGGAAGACATCTTCCCCATCTCTCAAAGACCCGAGTTCATCTACGGGCGTTTGATTGCAGCTCGTGTCATCAACAATTAGTCATCCAGATATATCCTTACTGGCAGTTGGACTCTTGAGTCGGGTTTATGCATGAGCCATCGAGAGTTCCGGTCGCATAGCTGCGAGGATGCTGCATATATAAAAAGGAGCTCGAGTGCAAAGGTCTTCTTCTAAGAATCGTGGTCACTCGGACATTGCAACCTATTCGACTCGGGTTATCTGCTGGCGATAGAGGAAGGCAGAAAGTCTACATCGGGTTTCGATGCGTATGTTAGTTGAAACTTGATTACTTGGCGTGAGCAGAGGCGAATGTGGTTTCGAGATCGAGTCTTAGAAGTCAGTGGCGATCAATGACACGAGGGCAGAAAGCTCGTGAGATGGTTTGGTCACGAGTCTCTTGTATTTGAGTTAGGATTCCCGAATTCACGATACTGTCACGAGATGTTGTGTGATAATTAGACCGCCATCTTCATTGCGAACAATCCAACATTCCATGAGGCGTGCCAGCGTGTGGAGGTTGATTGTCACTATGTTCGTGATATGGTATTAAAGGGAGTCATCTCTACGCCATACACCCAGTCATCCGAGCAACTGGCGGGTATCTTCACCAAGAGTTTAAGTGTTAAAGTTTTTAGTAATCTACGTAACAAGCTGAGGCATGTTCGATATATATGCTCTCAGACTGTGACGGAAATGTTAGAGTTTAGATTGGTTAATGGGCAGTATTGGATCCATACGCTAAAATCTAATATTTCTCTATATATACCCTTGTACTCTTTTCTTGATTTATATCCAAATTATTTTTCCTATTCTCACATGAATCAATCGCTAAGAATTTAAATAAAAAACAAATAAATAAAATATAACATTTTAACTAATTGTCAAGAGAATGATCTATGCTTGATAGGTGTCGGTGGAATTGCAATAATAATAATAATAACTGCTGATTTTTTTTTTATTGTAATAGATTAAATTTTTTAAAACTACTTTTGTTTTCCTTAAATTAATAAAGGATTGTTTTAATTTTTTTATTTATTTATCTTATTTTTAAAAATGGATAAAAGCACTCCATTGAATAGAAACACATAAAAGGAGTCAGAAATACAACCAAAAAAATCATCTAAACATGATTAAACGGAAAATAAAATAAAATAGAACAAAGATAAACTATGAGATAATACTGATAGAAAATTAGCTAGGGACCTCAAATATAAATATTTATGACACATATTAGTAAAATTGTTGATTTTTAAATTATATTTTGTTAGTAGATAAATAAAAAAAGGTAATACATTGTTCATTGTTTTAACTCTGTATCATATGCATGTCTGATGAAAAAACAAAAGAGATTTATTTAAGACAGTACTTAGTAGTTGGTACTATCACAAGAACTAGAAAGTTTTGAAAGATTAAAAAGTTTTTAAATATATTTACCTAATTTATGGACATAATTAAGAGTACTATATTTTAAAAAATATTTGAAAATAAAATTATGACTTATCCATTTTTTTACAAAAACTAGAAAGTGGTATATTTTAAAAAAAGATTAATAAAATTTTAGTTTATCCAATTTTAAAAATAATAATAATAATAATAAAAAATAAAAAATAAAATAAAAATAACTTTAAATGTAAACTATATTCCATTATGGCAATTATATTTATTTGAGAAAATCCATATATAATAATAATAATAATAATAATAATAATAATAATAATATTAATAATAATAATAAAACATAAATGGCACGCACACCTTTTCTTTACAATGGTTTCTCGGTATTTTTTTATTTAATTTTCAAATTGATATTATAAAAAAACAATAAATAAAAAAGTTTTAAAAAATAAAAAAAAATAGATTATTTGTTATTTTTATCCATAAACCAAGTGAGATGAAGTTTAAACTCACTTGTTATAAGCAGGACATAAACTATTAATATATATATATATATATATATATATATATATATATATATATAATTTTCTCAATACTTATTTGATTTGTTTTTGAATAAAGGCAGTCACGTTTTTTTATGAATATAAAGCAGATCTAGCAAAGATCGAAACCCGGATATGAATAATATAAAATTCAGGGTAAGCGATATATAGACACAGACGATCTGTGGGGAGAGATTTGAGCAGATGACACCCACTACCTCACTTTGATGCATCATACATCGCTTAAATCGATCCATGTGACTACGCTCATCTTTTCACAAAGATTTAAATTAATAGTTATGAGCTGAGAAAAACTTGGGCATGGGAAAATGGCGGAGCGGATTCGTTTTTGGGAATCCGACCCGTTTGCTGAGATCCGCGAGCCATTTCCATCGTTTCTCTCGCTTTCCTTCTCATTCGCCTTCGCCTTCCAACATAAGCCCAATCTTCTTCTTCTATTTCAAATCCTCTTTCTCTTCTAAGAAGACAACGATGGCGGAAAGAACCCCTCACAGCCACTCCTCCACCAGGCGAGGCCAATCCCATCGCGGCAACCGATCGGTGAGTGTGCTTTTCCTTGCTGTATTTCCAATGCAATCTATTGATCTGTGATTTTTGCTCTTTTGTTGATAAATTGTGTGATTTTAAACTCTCCTAGGTTTACTGTAGTTATTTTGATTATAAAAGTTTGAGCTTTGCTGTTTTATAGGATAAATCATTTTGAGATTGCAAGATGAATAGGATGGTTGATTTCACTAATAAAGCTTGGTTTTTGTTTTTTGATTGTGGAGAATTAGGATCTGTGTCTTCGAGTTGAGAGCAATGTTAATTTTGATATTTTTGATGTTTAGTTGATAACTTGTGTGATTTTAAACTCTCCTTGGTTTACTGTAGTTCGTTTGATAATAAAAGTTTTACCTGTTTATAGGAGAATGCATTTTGATGCAAGATGAATAGGATGGTTGGTTTCACAAATAAAGCTTGGTGTTTGTTTTTTGATTGTGGAGAATTAGGATGTGTGTCTTCAAGTTGACAACAATGTGGGTGTTTTGTTAATAAATTGTGTGATTTTAAACTCTCCTAGGTTTACTATAGTTCTTTTTGATTATAAAAGTTTTTAACTTTTACTGTTTTTATAGGAGAGAGCATTTTGATGCAAGATGAATAGTATGGTTGATTTTACAAATGAATCTTGGTGTTGGTTTTTTGGGTGTGGAGAATTAGGATGTGTGTCTTCAAGTTGAGAACAATGTGGAAGCTTATGTTTATCTGAAAGAAGTATTTTGATGCAAGATGAATTGGGTGGTTGATTCAGAAATTCTCCTTTTGATTTTAGTGTGTATGAGTGCCTGAAATATGGGTTTAAGAAGTAGGGTTATGTGTGCAAACTGAGAACAATGTGGAAGCTTATGTTCATGTGAAAAGGTTGGGTTGATTGGTTGTGCATAGGTTCCACATTCACAAACTCTAGTTTTATCTTTTGATTCTCATGATGTTTATGATTTTTTTTTAGTTGGATTCCAAGAGTTGTGTTTTCTATTTGTTTGTGCATCGTACTCATAGTCCCATGCCTATACTCTTGCCAATACTTTTTTTTTCATTAGGTAGAGGGACAAAAAATTTGGGTAAAGGTTGATCATGGAAATAAATCACCACAAACTGTGAATACACCTCAGCAGAGGCAATCTTCTCCTGGAAGGAAGGAGGGAGATGGGGAATCTCTCCGTGCATTGCGACCTTTTGATATATGCCGGAGTGGAGGTGTTGACACAGTGAGGCTAAAAGCCTCATTGCTTGAATTGAATAGAGAAAAAAGGAAGGAACTTGTGCGCTCTGCTTGTATGTCTCAGTGTCACAACTTGCGCTCTGGAATGATACTTTTGAAAAATCATCTAAGCCATGAGGATCAGGTATGCAACTTTTTATGCTCTTCTGTCAGTTGGGAATTGAGATTGATATAATTATTATGTAAAAATTCTCATTAGCTAACCAAGTTTGTTAACATCCACAATTTCACATTGGAGTTGATGCAGTGGATATACAAGATTGAGATCATTTTGTAACTAGTATTCTTTGTGAAGAAAGTTTAACCCTTTTTCCTACAATGGTTTTTCCTAAGATTCAAATCATACTTTAGATCAGGCATGTTTACTCTTGTTTGTTGGAAATCTTCAACCTATGTTATGTATAACTTTTGCTTTAAATGTTAGGTTAAAATAATTAGAACTTGTCAAAAACTTGGTATTGGGATTGGAGGATTTTATCAGCCCAGTTATAGCGATGGTGCAAAGCTTCATCTGCAGATGATGTGTCTGGGTAAAAATTGGGATCCGGAGGCAAAATATGTTGATATACGCCCTGTAGATGGCGCAAAACCTCCTGAAATACCTGAAGTATTTCAAAAGCTGGTCAAAGGAGCAATCCAGGCATCTCATGATTTTCTATTGCATCAGAATAAACATATCAATGTTGAGGATGAACTTCCTAATATGTCTCCTGACTTATGCATCATCAACTTCTACAATGAGAATGGGAGATTGGGTCTCCATCAGGTTTGAGCTCAACTTCAATATTTTTACATTTGATCAGAACTGTATACCCATAGTTGTTTCTTACATCAGCTTTTGAAAATTTTGATGCTGTGTTTTACAATTTTTTTTGTGACCAACCTTTTTGTGTTTGTCATACTTGATGTTCTTCGTTTGTGTTCAATATTTTGTGAATGAATTAACTGTAATTTTATCTGCCTCTCACTTCAGTAAATGTGGTATTATAAAATTGTATGCCAGCACACTGAATCATTTGTTTTCTAAATGATACAATGTGAATGTCTCTTGATTACATGCAGGACAGAGATGAGAGTCCACAAAGTATCGCGAAAGGTTTGCCTGTTGTTTCTTTTTCTGTGGGTAACTCTGCTGAGTTCCTTTATGGAGTTGAAAGGGATGTCGATAAAGCCGAAAAAGTTGTGCTTGAGTCTGGTGATGTTCTGATATTCGGTGGTAAATCAAGAATGATATTTCATGGAGTTTCTACAATCCAAGCTAATACAACACCAAAACTACTGATTGAGGAAACCAATCTCCGTCCTGGACGACTGAATCTGACTTTCAGGCAATACTAGATCATCTCTTGTAAGTTTTCCTTGTATATGCAAACCTTCAACTAGACTAATCTCTAATCAAAGTTTCTTCTGTGAATGCATTGTGCTGCTCTCATGTTATGAAATAACATAGATTGATTGACATATTGATTCTAAATAATTAAATTATTTTTGTGTGGCTTATCTCACACCACTTAAAACACTACAAGATGTCACCATAAGAGGTGCACATCATGATCAACAACTTTTCCAATTATTTAATGAATCAAATGTTGAACTTGCAGCAGAAGATGTTAACAATCTGTGCTGGCATGCTTGTTTAATGTCTTCAGAGTCATCAAGATAAGTTTTCACACACATACCAAACGAATAATCAACTTAAAATAAAATCATTTCATTGTGCTGTCACACTCTTGTTTCTCTGTGTTTTTAGCTTCATGCTCTCTTATGTGGCAGCTTGAAGGAGTCTTTTTGTGGCTTCTGATGTGTAGAGGGCCCCATGCTAACTAAGCATTGTTACATATTGAAAAGAATCACTTGTTAGAAGACATGTAGACTCCCACATTGGGCACATCCATTTCACAAATTTTTTATTTTGTTTTTTTTAGAAGTCACAGACTCTAAATTAGTTCAAAACTAGTCCAAAACTAGTCCAGAAAAATATTGAGAACTCTATAAAACAGAGTACAAAACTAGTTTAGACAAAATATTGAGAATTCTATAAAATGGAGTACATAAATATTCGAACTCAAAACTGCAACTATAATCTTTTATCACTGGGATCAAATTTTTTTTGGTATTTATTTAATTATTTTGAAGATATTAAACATTATGCGTTCTTTCATGTGTCCAAGTTCATTGAATCCATCACTTGTTAGTTATTTCACTTTATTGCTAATATATTTTCACATAAGTTAAGGTACCTAAATTAGTGACTCAGTAGATGGTGATATGCAACAAAGAGATAAAGAGATAACCCTCAGAGTAAACTTTTTCTTTTTAGTCTGAACTCAAATGTTTGTATCCGGTTGTTGGTGTTGTAATATAAATTGTATCGACTGTTTAGGAGTTATTTGTTAATATAAATTAGGTTGTTTATTTAGTTATATTCATTTTTCCTTGTGATCCTTAAATTAGTGCTTGGTTATAAGAGACAAATGGAAAAGAAAACTACCTCTCAGTGAATTCCTACTATATATGGGGATCAATCTACCGTTTAACCCTCTTTATTTGGATTGTGAGCCGGTCCATCCTTGACTTGTTTTCCTGATACCATTAGTATTTATGAAGACTCATGTTTTAACCTGGTTTTTTTTAACAATATGGACAAATCACCCCACTCACTCATTTTTTTTTATTATTAAATTTCAATAACACATTAGGAGAGAGTTGAATCCCGATTTTTACATAGAAGCTAAATGCCTTGTTGCTGGACAATTGGGGCATTGATTTTTGTTTTCTTTCAATTATATTATTAGGGTGGATTGTGTGATAATCTCTTATACGTAACAAGTATAACGGTTATTTTTATTTCAATAAAATTGTGGTTTATTTATATTCATTTTTGAAAAAAACTTCTCATTATAAAAGACCCTTCAATGGATATTTATCTATCCGGTAAATTAGTGATGCATTCTTATATTTACACTTTTATTTTTAAACTCTTAAAATTTTTCACTAATTTATTTAGACTTAGAAAAAAACTGAATATATTTTTTTTAATACAAATATTAAAAAAATGAATTAATATGTGCATATTATATTTGTGATTACACATCATAATCCCACAATCTAATAAACTAAACTGCAAGAGCGAATCATACACATATTGTCATACATTGTTTATAGGATAATTATTAGAAAAGTTTCATCAAGTCCATGTTCAATGAATCTATGTTTCTTATTTAACATTAACAACACTCAACACTCAAATCTCTTTGTAAAATGAACCTTTTATTTCTAAGGAAACAACTCTTGTTTCTTTATTGTTTCTCTCTCTCAATATATGCACATTTTAATTATAACAGAGAATGATAAATAGAAAGGTTGTTTTCTATCTTTATCACTTGGAAGTGACATTAACCCTTTTTTTTTAAATAAAATAAAATAAAATAAAATAAAATTTTAAACTGAAAGAAAAGAGATTTCACAACAAATGTTAATTGGCTAATGCTAATCAAGTTGCTTTTGTTTAATGAATTCATTATTTTATAATTTCCTTTAATTCTTAGAACCCTTGTTTTCCCTCAAGTTTTCCTTAGAACTTAGGCTTTTATTCTCCTTTTTTTTTATATATATTTATAAATTATGGGGTGCAACCGTGCAAGAAGAGAATGAGAGTTTTAATTAATTAATACTTATACTGAAATTTCATCATACAATTAATTAGATAGTAATATTCCCAAATAATTAACTGTTAATTTAAAATTAATTTTAAAAGAGTTTAATATAAATTTTTTTTTTGGACAAATATGACAAGCGGAATAATAAGGATATACACATAGCAAGCTGTTCTCCTACATGGGTCTTCTATAAAACTCTAAATATGGGGCCCTCACCATCCATGCATAGTATACTTTTGCTCATGATTCTTATTCCCACTCAGCCCAGGCTAACGGAGGCTTACTTATTCAGGGGAGAGAGTGAAATTCTATTTTTCTTATAGTAAGTGGTCTATCTGTCCACGATAGCTCCCTCAGTCACGCGATAATCGAGACAGAGAGAATGGATTTGATTCACCTTTGTAAACAAAAAGGACTTATTGTTCGAGTAGGAAGATTTTGGTTTTTCTCTTTCCTTCTCTTTGGTAATAAGAAATATTTAAAATGAAAAAAATTTAATTTTTTCTAAACTAAATAAAAATAGGTTCTTTATGCAAACTGAGACTCTAAACACAGGGCTCTAACCATCCCCGCATAGTATATTTTTCCCCATCATGAGTTGCGTGGGACTTACCCCATAATTTTTTAATGTTTTGATACAAATAAAAACAATTTTAAATAATAATTTAAATATATATATCTATAATTTTTTTTAAAAAAATTGAATAATTAGGGGTATTATCGTCATTTTAGCATCCCATCCCTTCTATATAAGTAACCTCTTCTCTTCCTCTCTGCGTTCCTCATGGTTGTTGATATATAAAAAGGAAAACAAGCGCGCAAAAGCCTCTGCAACTCAGAGGTCCATTTTGGGAATGAAAGCTTTCTAGAGCGAGAGAAGTTTCGGTCTTTTCCATAAAGGTCCCATCTTTTTCCCCCTTTTGAGGTAGCCATGCAGAGCCTTCTAGTTCGGAGGGTCTCTTCCTCTTCTTCCGGTCTCCGGCGAGGAGTCTCCCGGCTCGCCGGAGCAGAGACCCTCTTTGGAAACAGCAATGCCGGTCTTCCAAAAATGCCCCCCTTTGACTACACCCCTCCGCCGTATGATGGGCCCTCCGCCGACGAGGTTCTTCGGAAGCGAGCCCAGTTCCTCAGCCCTTCTCTGTTCCATTTCTACAAGAAACCGGTGAAAGATCATTCCTTTTGTTTAATTTGTTCTTGTAATCTTGTTTTTCTTCATGGATTTTTTTCATATTGTTTTTCCTTTGAATCCAAATCACAAGATTTATTTTTTTGCCCAAATTTGCTGCATCTTTTTCTTGTTTAGTTTTTCATGCTTTTTATAGCATGCTTTTCATGTGTTTTTTTCAAATAATTTGGTTTTCTTATTGTAAGTACGTCTGGATTTTTGTGCATCTTCTTGATTCATGTGTTGCTATGAATATAGAGGATTTTTTTTTTCTGATTTGATTTCATGTGAAGCTGCTTATGATTTTGACATTATTTGTCAATTCCGTCCTTTTCATTGTATAAATTGTTTAAGGAGTTTCTTGTAGTGATGTTAATATTGAAAGAGACATCTTTACTAGCTTAAAGATTGCAAATGAAATTCTGATGATTAGGGAAAGAGCTGAAATTTAATAGCAAATAGTTAGCAATTAATTGGATGGTGTCTAATAGTTCGGTGTTATGTTTGGATGGTGTCTAATTGTTCTTTTGTTCAGAATAAATCAGTAATTTGATTATGGAGAGTTTTCCCAATGGATAGATTCATATGAAAGTCACTGATGTCAAATGGAAGGAGGAAGAGTTGTTGCTCATATCTTTTTGTAATTTATTTTTTCTTTCATCTATGATTTCACAATTTCATACTAATTGCTGCAAAGTTACTTTAAAAGTTGTTATGTTTTATGATTAGCAAAATGTCTCTTGATGGCTTCTGTTTTAATCACAAGCTTGCTTGTTGTTCTACATTCTGTAAATTTGAATTTTTTTTTCATGTGTCAATAGCTGAATATTGTGGATGGAAAGATGCAATACTTGTTTGATGAGAATGGCCGCCGATACCTTGATGTGTTCGGCGGGATTGCTACTGTATCTTGCGGTCATTGCCACCCTGAAGTTGTTGAGGCAGTTATTAAGCAGACCAAAAAGCTTCAACATTCTACCATTGTATATCTGAATCATGCCATTGCCGATTTTGCTGAAGCACTGGCTTCAAAGATGCCTGGTGATCTCAAGGTTGCTTTATCATCTCATGATGTGTTTTTATATACCATGTTTCGAAATTTCAGTTTGATTGAGTCATATCTAAAACAATCATTAGGTTGTTTTCTTTACAAATTCTGGTACTGAAGCAAATGAACTAGCTCTGATGATTACTCGACTTTATACTGGTTGCCAAGATATTATCTCCATCCGAAATTCATATCATGGGAATGCTGCTGGAACGATGGGCGCAACAGCCCAGTCTATCTGGAAATTCAATATTGTACAGGTAATTATTTTCATTTTAGCTTTGAAACTAAAATTTTCTTTTCTTGAACTATAATGTCAATTGTGTCGAGTAATTAGTAGAAAATTTACTAGTCATATTTAAGTTAATTATATGAAAATATTGAAATCAGGAAAACTCTTTTTCCTGCTAACAGAGTGGAGTGCACCATGCTATCAATCCAGATCAATATAGAGGCATCTTCGGTTCTGAGGGACCTAAGTATGCCCGAGATGTCCAAGAAATTATCGACTTCGGAACCTCTGGTCAGGTTGCAGGTTTCATTTCAGAAGCCATTCAGGTTTCCTCAATTATCTTGTGATGATGACAAATTGCTGTCCTTGTCTTGTTATCTATTTTCCTTTTTCATGTTGATAATCGTTCGGTTTATGTCTCTACAAATCAAGGGAGTGGGTGGAATAATGGAATTAGCACCTGGTTACTTGCCTGCTGTATATAAGATTATAAAGAAAGCCGGAGGCCTGTGCATAGCCGACGAGGTTCAATCAGGATTCGGACGCACAGGGACCCATTTCTGGGGATTTGAGAACCATGGTGTTATCCCGGACATAGTGACTATGGCAAAGGTGAGCTCCCATTCTGTAAACAACTACATCATTGATTTTTCATATGATGTTGCTCTCAATTTTGACTCATTTTTGTTTCGGCAGGGGTATTGGAAATGGGATACCGATTGGTGCTGTCATTACTACTCCAGAAATTGCTCAGGCTTTTGACTCGACGAAGCTACTTCAATACCTTTGGAGGTAACCCTGTTTGCACTGCTGGAGGTCATGCAGTTCTCAGAGTGCTCGAAAAAGGAAAAAGCTTCAAGAGAATGCATTTACTGTCGGTTCATATTTAAAAGATCGTCTCAAAGAACTCCAAAAGAAGCATGAGAGTAAGTAGTTTTTCCTAAATTTGTGAAACTTTGTCTTGCACTGATTTCTTGCGTGCTTGTAGTCATCGGCGATGTGAGGGGCAGGGGTCTGATGCTAGGAGTTGAGTTAGTTACCGATCGTCAATCAAAAACTCCAGTCAAATCAGAGATCTTGCATGTCATGGATAAAATGAAAGGTTGTTTTAGCCTTCTAAACTTTCCGTCTTATTTTCAGAGAAAAAAGACTATCAATGCATGCTGAACTAAATAATAAATTCACAATGACAGACATGGGAGTATTAGTTGGGAAGGGCGGGTTTTACGGTAATGTTTTCAGAATAACACCTCCCTTATGCTTCACCAAACAAGATTCCGGTTCGTGCTCTTTTTTACAGACTCACTTATCGATATGTTTCCTACGCCTAATCTAAAACCCATACAATCACATGTTTGCAGATTTTTTTGTGGATGTGATGGACATAGCAATGTCAAAGCTGTGAAAATTTCTTCCTCCTGAGAATCAATCCTCATCAAGCGAAGATTGTGCCTAAATAAGAATCACTGCTTTATATATTATCTATAAACATACATGTTTCACCAACAGTTGGATGTTCATTTGAGAATGATTAAGCTTATGAATCTTAACATTAAACATAAACTTATTTCTCTTCACATTAAACACAAGAAATCACTCACAAAAACCTTCATGACTATATATATATAATATATATCTTCTAGACAAGAACAGGATGGTGATCACCTATGATCAGGTCTGGAAACCATGGACGACGGCATGGATGAGTATCTTCCGGCGGGGACAGCGACAGGGCGGCGGAAGACAAGGCCGGAGAATCGAATGGCAGTGGCAAACACAGACATGAACTCCATGGCAATCTGTCCAACCTCTTGAAACCTGCAAATGCTCTTCCTCATAACAACTCCCAGAACTATAGAAATTGCAGTTTCCCAATTAGCCATTGATGATTTCTCTCAAGTCTCAATACTCTTGTTTCATGACTTATAAGTTTTTATACATATATAGCATTGAAAAGAATATGGAATCCTATGAAGAATGATCTGATATGCTTGATTTGCTTCTTGTTTGATTGTACTGATGAAGCTGGAGCCATGCATGCAAAAACACTATAAATATTTTTTTGGTGATTTGTATGGACACATCATGAAATGAATGCATAATTTAGAACCAGATAATAATTCATTTTGCATGTTTGTGCATTGGCATCTGAGGCAGTATAGTGATGGTTTTGTTCTTGTTTAACATGGTGTGTGCATTGGATTCTTTCTCTGTGTGGATAACTGCAATTTTTGTTTAAGAGTATTTGGATATAGAGATGCAAACAATTTATAAATATTATTAACATAAATTTATAGGTTATTTGGAAACCTTTTCCCATATATTTCCCCACAATATCTTTAGTTAAATATTATGCACGATTACATTAGAAACACAGCTTTTATTCCATCTTCTATTTTATTTGAAGAACAGATTGCAATTGACTTCGGAGTCCGCTCAATTCCTAATTTCTAGAATTATGTATAGTTAAAAAAAATTTAAATTATAGAAATTACTCTAAAATAATTCTATTATGAATTACATATCCTATCATTTATGGTTACTTTTTTTATTTTTATAACAGTCAATATAATAACCATTTTTATCTTCATTAATGAAGTAGTGTCTTTAGTCAATTTTATATGTAAAAAAAATCTTTTAAGTTGAGATAGTTGTTCATATAATATAAATATGGCTTAAAATTGAGAGATTTGATTTGCAAAACAAACAAAAAGTAACACAACACTTCATAGTGTGAGCGTGATATGTGATAGTTAACCACATCAAGTTTTAATTAATCTTATTTAAATTTTCATCAAATATTGATTAGTGAGATTATTAATTCATTAAAAATTCAATGTTTAGATGGTGCCAGATTTATTTATTTATTTTTACAACAACAAGATAAAATAAAAAAAATTAGAGAGACTAGAAAAAAACCCGGGATGAGTTTGCTCCGGGATCTGTGGGACGGCGCAGGAGGTGGTAGCGGAGACGGCGGGCGCCGGAAGGTTGCTTTGAACTTGGATTGCTCTCGGAAGGAGCCGGAGGAGAACCTCACAAGGCAAGGTATGTCTTTCGCGCAGGTGGTGAGTTCGGCCTCGTCGGGTGAGGCCTCTTCTCCAGCGAAATTCGTTAGCAAGGGTGCTGGAGGTGGGCCGTCGGGACAGAGCGGCGCGGCGAGGAAGCTGACGGGCTCCAAACGTCCACGCTCACCTACTGATAAGAGTTGTGGCCGGTGCTTCAGATCGTCTCACAAGACCTCCGAATGTCGGCATCAGGTTGTGTGTCTCCGATGCTCCGGGGTGGGTCATGTGGCGGCAAGATGCTCGGTGGTGCTGAGGAGGAGCCCACATAGGAAAAGGCTCCATGTTCGCTCCAAGATTATGAATTCGCATGAGGGTATGGAACCTGGGGCTCCTTCATGTGCAGGGGTTGTTGGGCCGGATTTGCTGGGGAATAATACAGGGATTCGGATGCAGGAGAGGCCGCGTCGGGTGGCTCTCTCCCTTTCTCTTTCTCCGGAGATGGAGGTGACACGGGAAGATCTTGCGAAGGTTGCTGTGCTTTCGGTAGTCTCAGGCAACGTCAATGAGGCTAGTGTTTTGGATGTAGCGCCCTCCATCCTCAATACGCAGTTAGCTGGACCCCTTACTCCACTGAATGAGGATGCGTTCCTGGTGCCGTTGGCGAGCCGTGAGGAAGTCAAGGAGATTTGTAAATTAGGTACGTTCTCGGCTGCTACAAAGGACGGGCCCTGCACGTTGAGGTTGGACCCTTGGTCGGCGGAACTAGGGGCTGATGGCCGTGCTTCAGGGGAGGACCATTGGGTTTTGATTTGGAATCTTCCCCTACATGCGTGGAGCTGGAATGTTCTTGCTGAGGTCCTCCGACCTGTGGGTGAGTTGGTGGCCCTCTCGAAAGCTCCGGCCTCGCACAAGCGTTTTCTCTCGGTGCTAGTTCGCCGCCGTTTCGGGGTTTGCTTGCCGATGGAGATGGACCTAAGCTTGGGGATGCGCAAGTATTCGATTATCTTCACGGGTGAACGTGAGGCCTTTCCTATATTCCGAAGGGAGCTAGGGCGGTATGTCCTTGCTGAGGATGGTGCTGGAGGAGCTGGTCGGAGCTCCGCAATTGGGATTCCAGAGATGGAGAAAGGTAAGATGGTGATGGAACCACAGGTGCCAGGTGGTTTGTTGAAGGGTACGGTTGAGCGTCGCTCCCGTCCCGGTAACTTGGTGGCTAGCAAGTCTGGGGTGCAAGTGGGTCTGCAGACGGTGTCTTGTGATCCTGAGAAGACGAAGGTGGGTCCCGTTAACCTTCCGAGATTAGCGCCGGTGTCGAAGTCGGTTGAGCCTTGCTCCCGCAAAGTTGGCGACGAGGCTGGGTCCTACGATCGACCGGTGACTGATAGAACTGCTGGTTCTATGGATCCCCAGCGGAGGACCGATGGACATTCTGGTATTCGGACTTCGGCTCGGTCTTCCGGGTTTGTTCGTTCATCGGGAGAGGACGAGGACAGGTTGAGGGTCTCGAGGTATAATCGTGTCGAACGCTGGCGGGTTCGTCAGACGCCTGGGCAGCTCTCAGGAGAAGGTTTGGTGAGGAGGACGGAGGTCACGTGTGTTGAAGAGGCAATGCATGGCTCGCTGGCTCATGGGGTCGTCGCTCAGCAGGGACACGTGGTATCCATGCCCACGTCGGGTTCGCTGGGAGGCCAATCTAGGGGGAGCGAATGGGGGGCTGATGAGTTCATGAATATTGGGCTGCATCCCTCTGTGGGCTCGGAAGTTGAAACTGGCAAAGCTATCAGCCTTTTTGAAGACCCGATTCTTCTTTGTGAGGTGGGCCAGCAGGTGGTGAACTCGGCCCAATACTCCAGTCTTGCTTCTGATGGATTAGCTGTTGGTGGATGTGTGAGTGTTGAAGCTGGGCCTTCACTTGGGCCGGATCCAAATCAGAACTTTGATCTCTTAAATCCTGAAATAACTGAGGAAAAAACTTGTGATGTAAGGTTGCCTCCTAGGGTGGTACCACCTCCAGGGTTTATTTGGAAACTCCTTGCTGGGGTCTGGGCTATGGCGCCAGATATTACACAGACGGAGGTCATCGCTTCGGAGTGTGGTGATCATGATGCAGGGTGTATGGGTTCTCAGTCTATGATTAGGGAGTCTCCTACCAGTAGTGCAGAATCTGAGGACTCGGTATCAGCCTTTGAACGTAAGCTTAGTGTGCTCTTCCCTGACCTACTGGGTGCCGCTGATGACTCTACTGTCGACCAACCTAAAGGATACCGGCGGAGCGAGAGATCTAAGAAACCATCTTCCAGATTCAATGAAGAGGCTGGCTTTGTTGCTGAGCCACCAAAGTCTTCCAAAAAGAAAGGGGTGGTTCGTGGAGATACTGCTGAAGGTACTTCTAAACCCCTTCTTTTGTCTGATTGGTCTGATGTTCAAATCAAAAAATATTGTGAAGCTTGTGGTATTGTTTTTGCTGATTCTATATCAGATAGTATTGCTCATATTCGTATGTTAGAACAGCTTCGTTCTGCCTCGGTACTGAGGCCGGCGGTGGCCTCTGTTGAGGTCCGCGAAACATAATGTTTTTTTATGAATATTATTTCTTGGAATGTTAGAGGCCTTGGGAGACCGGCCAAAAGGTTCCTTGTAAAGGATTTCTTGTCACTTCATTTTGCGGATGTCTGTTGCCTTCAAGAGTCTAAGCTTGAAGAGGTTTCCCCCTCTAAGTGGCGAGAAGTCGGGGGTAGGGTGCTGGACCATTTTGTTTTTGCTCCTGCCCGAGGGTCGGCAGGTGGTATTATCATAGGTTGGAATAGTGGGCTTTTTTGCGGAACGTTGATTAAGTTGGGGGAATTCAGCTTAACGGTGGAATTCTGTTCCAAAACGGATAATTTTAACTGGCGTTGTACATCCGTTTATGGCCCGAATGCGAGATCACTTAAGAGGTCTTTCTGGGAGGAGCTTCGTGATTGTTGCAATGACGCTAGCATCCCGTGGGTCGTGTGTGGTGATTTTAATGCGATTTTTGCGTTGGATGACAAACCCTCGGGTGTTCCGAATCTAGATGATATTCATTGTGCTAACGCTTTTATGTTCGACCTTGGTTTGTTGGAGCCCCCGGCTTCTGGTAGGAAATTTACCTGGACTAATGGGCAGGCCGACCCCATCTGGGTAAAGCTGGATAGGTTTGTGGTAAACTTTGCTTGGGTCTCTTGTTTCCCAAAATTAATTCAAAATAGCCTCCCGAGGTTGGGGTCGGACCATGTCCCTATCAGATTGGAAGTTGGTGTCCATAGCTTTACCCCGAGACCTTTTAGGTTTGAGCTTGCTTGGACTACAGCGGAGGGTTTTCAGGAGTTGGTGTTGCAATGGTGGTCCGCTACCTCTCCGGTGGGTTGTGGGGCATTTGTGTTTGCTAAAAAATTGTTGTTCCTCAGGAAGCAATTGCGGGCTTGGGCGAAGTCCAGTTTTGGATCAATTAAACTTAAGAAGCTTGCGCTGATGCAGGAGATTGAGGAGTTTGATATTCTCAAAGAGAGCCGCCGTCTTTCGGTGATTGAGTCACATCAAGAAGAGGTGACGTTAGAGAATTTAAGGGTGATTCTCAAGCAGGAAGAGATTTATTGGAGACAAAGGTCCAGACTTCAATGGTTAAAGGAGGGAGATGATAATACAAAGTTCTTCCATGCTGTTGCTAATGGTCGCAAGAATCGCAACTTTATTCGCAATATCCGCCAGGGGAATGCGCTCGTTGGGGATGCTAACGAAATTGGTAGGATTTTTGCTGAGCATTTTAAGTCTCAGTTTGGTCAGAAGATGGACAATAGAATCAAGGTCGACCTGGAGAAGCTTCTGGCCGGCAGGGGGAGGGTTGATTTATCGCACCTTGAACTACCATTCAGCTTGGAAGAAATCAAGTGTGCGGTCTTTGAGCTGGGGAGTAATAAGGCCCCGGGACCTGACGGCTTCCCGATCCATTTCTTTAGGCAATTTTGGGACACTATCAAAGCTGATCTTCTGCACTTGTGTGAGGACTTTTATTCTGGGTCTGCTAATCTGGAAAGAATTAATTGGGCGAGTATCGCCTTGATCCCCAAAGTTGGTTCCCCTGAGACGACTGTGGATTACCGTCCAATAAGCTTAATTAATTCTTCGCTCAAGATCCTCTCTAAAGTCCTTGCCAATCGACTTAGTAAGGTCTTGTCCTCTCTGGTGGAGCCAGAACAATCGGCGTTTATGAAAGGGAGATGCATTTTGGATAACATTGCTACCGCGGAAGAGCTAATTTTTAGCATTCATAATTGCATGCTACCTGGGCATATTCTAAAAGTTGATTTTGCTAAAGCCTTTGATATGGTGGATTGGGATTTCCTTGTTGATCTTCTGGTGGCTAGGGGTTTCGGTTCTAGGTGGGTGGGTTGGATTAAGAGTATCCTTTTTTCTTCTAAGGCAAATATTCTTATTAATGGCTCACCGCATGGTTATATCCGGTACCAGAGGGGTTTACGACAGGGGGATCCTCTATCCCCTATGTTATTTGTCTTAGTGACGGATGTTCTTTGTTCGATGTTTACCCATGCCCTCAGTTCAAAGGTCCTGGTGGGGGTCCCGTTGGGTGATTTTGGCAGGAAGTGCAATTTGCACTACGCGGATGATCTCTTAATTTTGACAACGGGGGGTTTGGAGGATCTCCGAATTGTTAAGCTCATTCTGTTTTTATTCGAAAGCATGACTGGGTTGGCGACTAATTTTGCAAAAACTTGCCTTTTTTCTAGCAAGATGGGGGAGCTCCCGCAGGTAGGAGCTGCGGCCACTCTCAATTGTGATGTTGGCTATCTTCCAGTGACTTATCTTGGCGTTCCTATTGCGGGGAGGAGGCCTCGTAGACAGGATTGGGAGGAGTTGATACAAAGAGTGCGGAGGTGGCTTTCATCCTGGAAGATTAGGCACCTGTCCTTGGGGGGAAGACTGACGTTGGTTAATTCTGTCCTGTCTGCGATTCCAACGTATTGGATGTCCATTTTTCGACTTCCGGAATGGGTTATCAAAAAGTTGGATTATTTTAGGCGAGAGTTCCTGTGGTCTGTGCAGGATATTGAGCACCCTAAGTGTCGTTTGGTTGGTTGGAAGAATCTGTACGTGCCGCATGTAGGTGGGGGTTGGGGTGTATTGGACTTGCGAGTTTTTAATTCGGCTTTGCTGGGGAAGTGGTGGTGGAAGTTTTTGATGGATAACAGCTGGTGCGGGGCGACGGTTGTACAATTCAACTATGGGTTAGTCAGATGGCATCTTTTCCCTAGGATTTCGGGTAGGATGTCTTTCTTCTGGAAAGGGGTTACTGACTGTCTTCAGGCGTTTAGAGGATGCATTGGGTATCTCATAAATTCGGGTGAGACAACTCTGTTTTGGAAGGACCGTTGGCTTAATGGAGTCTCTCCAAGTTATTGGTGGCCGGAGGAATTTCGTCGAAGTAATTTTCCAAATGGTACAGTTCAAGAGCTGTCTTTCCTACTTGAGGGCTTGCCTTATTCTGCTAATGCCTGTGTGTCACAAGTTTTGGAACGCTTACAGGTGCATAGGGGGGTAGGTGTGATAAGAAAAGTTGGGCGCTTACGGGTAATGGTCTTTTCTCAGTCAAATCCTTCTACTGTTTTCTTAAGGATGGCGGCGTCAGATGTCCAGCTGCGGATTTCTTTTGGCGCAAGCCTTGCCCCCAAAAAATTACTTTGCTTAATTGGCTTGTGTGGAAGAATAGGGTTCTCACTTTGGAGAATTTAGCGCGGAGAAAATGTAACAAGCTGCCTACCGCTACTTGTGTCTTTTGTCATTCAGCGATAGAAACGGTGGATCATCTCTTCTTGAGATGTCCTTATGTTCGTAGAATCTGGGGTTACTTTATTTTATTGTTTGAGCTGCCTGATCTTCCCTCCTCGGTGGACGATCTTTGGGTCGCGTGGAGGGGAACGGTGCAACCCTCGCTCAGGTTTTTTGGGGATTTATTAGTGAAAGCACTTGTGTGGACTGTTTGGTTGGCCAGAAATGATATTGTCTTTAATGCCAATGTTGTGCATGATCATACCCTTATCATCAAAATTGATCGCTTGTTATTGTCCTGGTATTTTAACAGTGCAGAGGGAAACAAGGGGAAACTGGAGGAGGCCATGGGGAACGTTCGCCGTAGCCTGGACTTTCTGAGTTCACGTTCTGAGGTGGGCCCTGAGGAGTCGTCGGCCGAGGAGACGCCAGAGCGGTAGACGATCTTGTGTATTATCAGGATTGCTGGGTGGCAGGGTGTGAGGAGGCCTTCTTTTTCCTTTTTTCCCCGTGTTGTTTTTTTGTTATCTTGTAGACCGGTCTTGTGTACTTTTCTTGGTTTTGCTTTTTGTACCACCTCTAGTGGTCGGTCTCTTCTGTCGGTGAAGACCTGTATTCTATTCTCGTTTTGGTTTAATTGAAGTGGTTTATCCACCTTTTTCAAAAGATAAAATAAAAACAAGAGATAAAATATGTGTACAATATTAAACTTATGATGATATAATAATATATATAACCTTACTAAATTTACTAATAATATTTAGTTTTTTATTCATATAATGCTTTTATTGACTCATCAACTTATATATATATATATAGGAGATTTCAATAGACCACTAAAATTAGGGAAACAAATTAATCAAAATCTTTTTCAATGGAAATAATTTTTGTTTTTTTAATGAATATGGGTCTCACGAGGATATTTACTTATTTTTCTTACTATCAATTAATTTTATTAACTCAGATTATATTATATAATTTTCTATCATATTTCTTTATATTCCGGAGTGCTCATTGCTCCCCTTACACTATTACTTGTCTTAATTTAATTCAAGCAATTTTTTTTAAAACATTGGGTGTGC
This sequence comes from Dioscorea cayenensis subsp. rotundata, assembly GCF_009730915.1. Lineage (NCBI taxonomy): Eukaryota > Viridiplantae > Streptophyta > Magnoliopsida > Dioscoreales > Dioscoreaceae > Dioscorea > Dioscorea cayenensis. Next base: position 29,509,210 of record NC_052477.1, read on the forward strand.
CATAGTGTAATTGTTACATTTTTAATTAAAATTATACCATTTTTTATTTCAGTTATTATTATGATTAATCATATACTTCTTCTTTGATTCTCTATTGCTTTACATATAAAGAAACCAATGTTTGAAGAACCCATTATTGCTATCAAATAGAGCTATTTATTTCTTTGACGAGAGACCTACCTTTAATCTAATTAGGTGAGCAATCTAATTAAATCTTATCCTCTTCCAATCTATAAAATTTGTGAATGGTTAGCAAGGAACAAGCTAGATGATCAAACTCAACCACATGTTATTGGAGGGAAAACATGATTGCAAAGTTTAAAAGAAAAGGATTAGACCAAGTCAAATCAAAATTCAAAATTGTAACTACCTCATCTCTGTAACTACCTTATCACGTACTATAAAATTCTATAAATACCTCAAAACAACATGAGAAAGTATGCTCTTCATTTTCATCTCGTGCCTACTTTCTTTATGGTATCAGAGCTATGGCTTAACAGCTTCGATCCACAATGTCCTCCATCTCTATATCCACACCTATTCCTTCTACACAATCATTAAATTTTGCCTTGATATCAATCAATGCTGCAGCCCAACTACCTATTAAATTGAACCATCAAAACTATCCATCTTGGAGAGAACAAATTTCATACCTTGCTTCTTGGTCATAATATTCTTGGTTTTGTTGATGGCACAACCTTTGTTCCTCCTCAAACCATCCCTTCTCCCACTTCTACTTCTACTATACCTACATTAATTCCTAATCCTGATTATATCCTGATTATACAATTTGGGTCCAACAAGATCAACTGTTGCTTCATGGAATTATTGCTTCCACTATAGAGACCATTGCTCCTTTCATTGCCTATTGCAAAACTTCTAATGAGGCTTGGCAAAAACTCTCTCGTATGTTTGCCAACAAATCTCGCTCTCGTATGATGTCTATACGTGAGAAACTCATGTTACCACAAGGAACAAAGTCAGTCTCTAAATACTTCAAGTACTTTGATGTGTTGCTGATGATTTGGCTCTAATTAATTCTCCAATTTCTGAGGATGATCCAGTTATCCATGCGTTGAATGGCATTGCTCCTGAGTTCAGAGAGATAGCTGCCGGTATTCGTGCTCGAGAAACTCCAATTTCCTTTGAAGAACTAATGGAAAAAATTGTTGATTATGAAATGTTTCTCAAAAGACAAGAGGTTGCATCAGATTATCTTATTCCAACTGCAAATATGGCTACTCGATTACCTAATCAACATGGCAAAGGCAACAAAAGTAATCAAAATTCATTTCCTAAGTCAAATTCTAGTGGTGCTGGATTTCAAAAAAGATCTTTCAATGGCAATCTAATGACAACTCGAACCATTTGTCAATTTTATGACAAAGCGGGACATTCTGCCAAAAATTGCTTTAAAATTAAACCTCGCATTCACATTCTCGTTTTGCTGCACACAATGTATCTGCTCATTCCAATGGTTCTTCTTGTTATATAGGGACCCACCACTCTAACTTCTCCATAACTCGAGTTGTGGGGAAGGGTTGGCTTAGGGTATATGAAGCTAGAGAGAATTGGTCTCACAGGCGATGTGGGACTGTGGACCTGAGCCACTACGTCCCAACACCCCCCGGGCCCACAGCGGATGTGGGACCCAAGATCCTAGCTCATCCAAGGCACAGTCAGGCATCAACATGGGACTCAGCTCTGATACCATGTTATATAGGGACCCACCAGCCTAACTTCTCCATAACTCGAGTTGTGGGGAAGTGACGCAGCGGGGTAAGGTTGTGGACTTGTTTAGTTTAAGAATACCCAAGTCAACAACGTAGTGGAAATCTAAACCCTGTTTAGTTTAAGAATGCCCAGGAATTTAGAGGAAAGACAAAGAACAAAACAATTTTATTTCAATTCCAAACTGCCTTCATAACCCGAAAGCTTACAAATAAATAGACCAACAAGAAAACACTAAAAGAGAAATAAATTGAAATTTTCCAAAAATAGAAAATTCTCGATTGACACTATAGAATAAAAATTCAAAACCAAACATAGCGAATACCAAAAACGACGTCTCAATCAGAGATTTACAGCCCAAGATATGGGTGGAGAAAATCTTTCCATAAACGGGGTCCTCTGATCACCAAAATTATTCTTTTAGGAAAATTATGGAAATGACCCCGCCTAAGTCATCGCATCCCACTTGTCCATGTAGGCGCAAGCTAGCTCAGCAATCTGGTCCGCATCATTCCCCCCAGGTTGAATAGAATTCGTCCCCGAATTATCATCATCTGAGGAATGACCATGGTAAGGCACCAAGTGTTTAACATTAAACACGTCGAACATGACTTGGTAACTTAAGTCGGTAAGCATTGGGGTTGATCTTCTCAATAATTTCCACCGGCCCAATCTTCTTGGCGGACAGTTTGTTGTACTCCCCCACAGAGAACCTTTCTTTAGTCAGGATGGCCCACACATAATCACCAACTTCAAATTCCACATGCCTACGCCTTTTATCCGCATTTTTCTTGTACTTTTCTGCAGCTTGTTCTAAGTTAGCCTGCACTGTCTTGTGAATTTTTTGTCACTGTCTTGTGAATTTTTTGTAATCCTTCCACAAAATCTTCCGCTTTCCCATGTAGTCTGGTCTTGCTCGGTAGTGGAAGTAGGTCGAGAGGCCCATTGGGACAAGAAGAGTACACCACCTGGAAGGGACTGAAGCCTGTGCTACGGTTGACTGCGTGATTGTGGGCAAAACCCGCTTGGCACACTTTTTGGTCCGAACTCTTCACATGCTCCCCAGCTAGACATCTCAGCAAGTTTCCCAGGGATTTGTTGACGACTTCCGTCTGGCCATCTGTCTGAGGGTGGTAGGCACTGTTGAAATTTAACTTCGTGTTCACCATCTTCCACAAACTTTCGTCGAAGTGACTCGAGAAAGCGAGTGTCCCCTGTCGGGACATAATGGAGGTAGAAAGACCATGCAAACGATAAATCTCGTGGAAGAAGAGTTGAGCCACGTTCACCGTATCTGTGGTCTTCTTGCAAGGGATAAAATGAACCATCTTAAAGAAACTGTCAACAATCACGAAGATGGAATCATTACCTCGCTGTGTTCGGGGTAGTCCCATCACAAAATCCATGCTGACATTTGTCCAAGGTTGAGAATGAATCGGAAGTGGCATGTACAACCCCGCATTGGTGGCCGCGCCCTTAGATACTTGGCAGATCTGACACTTCTGCATAAAGCATTCTACCTCCTTGCGAATAGTTAGCCAGAAGTAGGAGGTTTAAACCAAGTGCAAGGTTCTGTCCCGCCCGACATGGCCCTCCCCATGTAGTTCTTTGATGATGAGGGGCCGCAAACTACAATCAGGGATGCACAGTTGGTTTCCTTTGAACAATAACCCGTCATGGATCAAGAATTCAGTCTCCTCCCCACATTTGACTCTTGCCAGAACACCAGAAAAATAGGGGTCAGAAGCAAGTAAATTACTGAAGGAGGCAAATCCGGGTACCTCAACGTGCATTCTGGTCAAAAGAGCCTTTCTCCTGTTTAGTGCGTCGGTTACTTTATTGGTCACCCCAGATTTGTACTTCACCACAAAAGTAAAATGCTCCAAATAGGCTACCCATGAAGCATGCCGTGCGGGCACCTTATCTTGCCGATATAGGTGCTTTAGCTCCTCATGATCAGTGTACAGGATAAACTCCATGTGGAAAAGATAGTTGCGCCAATGCCTGACAGCCTGCACAACGGCGTAGAACTCCACATCATATGTGCTATACCTCGTCCTAGCACCTGTCAACTTCTCACTGAAATAGGCGATGGGCCTGTTGTTCTGGCTCAAGACCACCCTAATCCCTACCTTGGAGGCATCTGAGTGCAATTCGAAAGGTTGGTGAAAATATGGTAACACCAAAATTGGGGCCGAAGAGAGACGCAATTTGATCACCTCGAACACCCTTTCCGTCTCCTGAGTCCATAAAAGTCTCCCACCTTTCATGCAGTCCGTCAATGGGGCCATGATACTCCTAAAGTGAGGAATGAATCACCTGTAAAATAATGCCAGCCCATGAAAACTTCGAACCTCCATGATGGTGGTGGGTCGTGGGCAATGCCTCACTGCTTCCACCTTAGATTCATCCACCTGTAGGCCTTCTCCAGAAATGACATAGCCAAGGAATGATACCCTTGATGTCATAAAGATGCACTTCTTGGTTGTGGCGAAGAACCTCTCCCTGCGAAGAACTTCAAGAACTTCCCGCAGATGCTCCCGATATTCCTCGGGGTTAGCACTATAAATTAAAATATCATCAAAATATACAACAACACATTTGCCAATAAACGACCTCAAAACCTGGTTCATTACCCGCATGAAGGTGTTGGGAGCGTTGGATAGCCTAAAAGGCATTACGAGCCATTCATAGAGCCCTTCACGTGTTTTGAACGCCGTCTTCCATTCATCACCAGGCCTTACTCGAATCTGGTGGTACCCACTCTTCAAGTCTAGCTTGGTAAACATGGCCGCCCCACTCAGTTGGTCAAGCAAGTCATCAAGATGAGGAATAGGGAATCTATACTTGACCGTGATCTTATTGATGGCTCGGCTGTCTACACACATCCGCCAGGAACCATCCTTCTTTGGTGTCAAATGGGCTGGAACTACACATGGGCTCAAACTTTCCCGATTATGCCCTTTGGCCAACAATTCTTCTACTTGTCACCGCAGTTCTTCATGTTCTGTTGGGCTCATTCGATAGTGGGGCCGATTTGGAAGCACAGCGTTGGGCTCCAAGTCAATCTGATGCTGGATATCTCGCAATGGTGGCAGTTCATCCAGAAACACATCCTTGAACTCATCCACAATTGGTTTTGCAATCTGTGGAATAGCTTCCTCTACTGCAACTCCCTTCCCTATCAGGGCAAACACCACATCTGACTATAGAATCTCCTCCTCGAACTTTGCCAAGGTCAGTAGATTGGTATTGTCCCTAGTTGGGCTGGTGTGGGTTGTGTATCTGCTAGGTAGTAACACAATCTTGACTCCATCCTTGGTAAAACTGTAAGTGTTCGATCTTCCATTATGTACAACGCTCCTATCGTATTACCACGGTTGCCCAAATAGCAGTGACACGCATCCATAGCGACCACATCACACCAAATTGTGTCCTTGTACTTTGATCCAATAGAAAAGGAGATCAAAGCACGTTGAGACACAGTCACCTCGCCTCCTTTCTTGAGCCATGCAAGCTTGTAAGGCCTAGGATGCTCCTCAGTCATGATTCCCAATTTTTGAATGACTGTGGTAGATACAATGTTCTCACAGTTCCCTGCATTAATCACAAAGTGACATACCTTGCCAGAGATAGTATAGGTGACTGAAAGATGTTCGTCCGTAACCAATTTTCCTCAGTGACTCGTGGCGTTAGGCAAGATCGCCTAACAACCAATGCGGTACCCACATCTCCTCCGATAACTTCCTCATTATCGGGTTGCTCTTCTACTGATACCTCTTCATCTTCCTCTTCAAACTCTGCTGCTTTAATGAGAAGGACCTTCTTGCCAGCGGACTTCTTGCATTCAGATAGCCTATGGCCCGATTCTCCACAGCCAAAACACCAGAACGTGCCGCTGCTTGCTTTTCCGGGTTGGACAGGCACCCGCCCACTGCTCGCTTCAGCATGACTCACGCCATTAGGGGAATTGCTGTTGCTAGCACCACTGCTATATGCATCCCAGAAATACTAGGATTACGCCTTCCTTGCATCTCCACCTGTAGCGCCCTCTGATGAGCTGCAGAAATAGAAACATGATCAAACATGTTAACAGTATCCTGAATCTGCATCCTCAACCCTCCAATATAGAGTGCCACCAACTGATCCTCCGTCTCCTGAATCTCGTTCCGGGCCACAAGTTGGTAAAACTCCGTAGTGTAATCATCCACCGACTTGGTACCCTGCCTCAAGTTCTGCAGCCTTTGATACATTAGCCTCTGAAAGTTATAAGGGAGGAATTGCGTGCACAAATGCTTCTTCATCTTCTCCCAGGTACAGATCTTCGGCTTTCCCAACCAGTTCTGAGTTAGCTTCAGTTGCTGCCACCATGCAGTGGCTCTATTCCGAAGTCTAGTAGCCACCAAAGGCACGCATTTGTCTTCTGGCACACCTTTGAATTCCAAGATCTTCTCCACAATCATCAACCAATCGAGGAACTCCTATGGTTGTAGGCCTCCATGGAATTCAGGAATCTCGGTGCGCATCCCCGTTTCCCATTGCCTCTGATCGTACTCCGTAGGACCTCTCCTGTATTGAGTTACCTCTTCACCAGAACCAACATTAGTTTGGGTACCGTTTGGTATATGGTTATTCATCATCGCCGCCATCCTTTGGGTCATCACATCCATTATTCCCTCAAGTCGTTGATCTATCAATTGCACCAACCTCTGCTCCATTTGATTCATCTGATCATGCGCATAGACGTCTTGAAGGTTCTGCTCACGCCTAAGTGCCATGTCTCCTCCAAGGTCGAACGAAGCTCTGGTACCAATTAACGCAGCGGGGTAAGGTTGTGGACTTGTTTAGTCTAGGAATATCCAAGTCAACAACGTAGTGCATATCTAAACCCTGTTTAGTCTAAGAATGCCCAGGAATTTAGAGGAAAGACGAAGAACAAAACAATTTTATTTCAATTCCAAACTGCTTTCATAACCCGAAAGCTTACAAATAAATAGACCAACAAGAAAGCACTAAAAGAGAAATAAATCAAAATTTTCCAAAAATAGAAAATTCTCGATTGACACCATAGAATAAAAATTCAAAACCAAACATAGCGAATACCAAAAACGACGTCTCAATCAGAGATTTACAGCCCAAGATATGGGTGGAGAAAATCTTTCCATAAGCTGGGTCCTCTGATCACCAAAATTATCCTTTTAGGAAAATTACAGAAATGACCCCGCCTAATTCATCGCATCCCACTTGTCCATGTATGCGCAAGCTAGCTTAGTAATCTGGTCCGCATTAGGAAGGGTTGGCTTAGGGTATATGAAGCTAGAGAGAATTGGTCTCATAAGCTATGTGGGACTATGGACCTGAGCCACTACGTCCCAACACTTCTTCAATACCTCCAATCTCTACTACTGCAAATAATTCTTCTTGGCTCCTTGACTCCGGTGCATCTCATATTGTCACATCTGATCTTCATCAACTCAACATTCCTAAACCATATGGCAGCACGGATGAACTTTTCACTAGAGATGGTTCAAGTCTTTCCATTACACATACTGGTTCTAAAACTATTCTCTCTAATTCTCGTTCATTTTCTTTAAATAACATTCTATGTGTAGCAAAAGTCAATCAAAATCTTATTTCTGTTTCCAAATTTACTAAAGATAATTCTGTTTCTGTGGAATTTTTTCCATCCTCTTATTTGGTGAAGGATCTTCAAACGGGGCAGCCACTTGCTCAAGGCCGGAGTAGCAATGGTGTGTATTTATTTCCACCTGGTTAACCATTGATTCAGTCTCATGCACTAGCTCTAGTTGGCACTAAAGCACTATCCTCCATTTGGCATCAACGTCTCGGCCATCCATCTTCTGTTACTCTGCGTTATTTATTTCATTCATGTTCTTTACCATGTACTTCTTTTAATGTGCATTCTTTGTGTCATTCATGTTCTTGTAACAAAATGCATAAACTTCCGTTTTCTCATTTAACTCTCACTAGTTCTGCTCCTCTTGAACTTATTTTCACTGATATATGGGGACCTGCCAAATTCAAATCAGTTGATGGTTTCACATATTATATTTCTTTTGTTGATCATTTCACTCGATACACTTGGATTTATCCAATGAAATTCAAAACTGATCTTTACCTTATTTTTCCTAAATTCAAATCTTTGGTTGAAAAATACTTCAAAACTTCTATCTTGGCACTCTATTCTGACTGTGGCGGAGAATACAACAAGTTAACATCATTTCTTTCCTCTAATGGCATTCAACATTTTCAAACTCCTCCATACACTCTTGAACACAATACCATTGTTGAGCGACGACATCGTATTATAGTCGAGACTGGTCTCACTCTATTACATCAAGCTTCCTTACCATTAAGTTTCTGGTCTTATGCTTTTAAAGTTGTAGTTTATCTTTCCAATCGATTACCATCTTGAGTTCTCTAAAACAAAAGTCCATATGAGTGCCTTTTTCACCTGCAGCCAAATTATAACAAACTAAAAGTTTTTGGTTGTCTGTGTTATCCTTGGTTAAGGCCATATGCTTCACATAAACTTGAAGCTAAATCCAAATCCTGTGTCTTTCTCGGTTTCAAACAATCAAAGTGCCTACTTATGTTTTGATCCCACCACTAATAAACTTTTATCTCTCGTCATGTTTTATTTGTAGAACATCACTTTCCATATTCCAATACTAAATCATCTTCCTCTTCTTCGCATTATGATCTGTCTTCTCTTTGCTCCATTTCGGACCTTCCAGTGACAACTCATTCCACTCCTATTATATCCCAACCTGCTTCTTCATCATCATCTTCAACAGAGTAAGTGGTGCCATCGGATGACAGTAATTCTTCTCAAGTAAGATCCTTATCCCTTCCATCTCCTATCTCTGCTCATATTTTGACCCGAACACACTCTATGATCACTCATTCTTAGAATAATATTTTCAAGCCCAAGCACCTTTATTCAGTTACCAAACATCTTATGACACCTCCAATGGAACCGTCCTGTGCCACTCAAGCTATTAAGGACTCTTCTTGGAAGAACGCAATGTTGGAAGAACTTCATGCCTTACACAAAAATCACACATGGGAGTTGGTACCACCTCCTTTGAATCGAACAATTATTGATTGCAAATGGGTATTTCGGATCAAACGGGACTCTAATGGCTCTATATCCACATATAAAGCCTGCTTAGTCACAAAAGGTTTCCACCAATGACCTGGTCTTGACTACACTGAGACATTTAGTCCCGTTGTTAAACCTGTCACGGTTTGCATTGTTCTTTGTGTTGCGGTTTCTCAAGGCTGGCCACTGCATCAACTTGATGTAAATAAATCATTTTTGCAAGGTGATTTGCATGAAGACATATACATGTGACAATTACCGTTATTCTATGATAAAACCAGGCTAAATTTTGTCTGCAAGTTGCATAAAGCTATCTACGGTCTAAAACAAGCTCCTCGAGCTTGGTATAGTGCCTTAAGCTCTTTTCTGCTATTTTCTGGCTTTAAAAATTCCATTGATGACACCTCTTTGTTTATTTACCGTCGCGATGGAGTTCTCCTTTATATGCTTGTTTATGTCGACGACATTATTCCCACTGGCAATTCTACCTCTTTCTTGACTAAATTTATTGTCGATCTCTCTAAACGTTTTTCCTTCAAGGATCTTGGGCAACTAAATTATTTTTTAGGAATTGATGTCATACCTCACTCCAGAGGGTTATTTCTTTGTCAACATAAATATATTACTGACATTTTAGAACGAACCAAGATGCTTGGAGCTAAACCTGTCGCTACTCCATTGTCTACTTCTGTCTCCTTGAAATTGCATGATGGTTCTGCCGCAGTTGATGCTACAGAATTCCACCAAACTGTTGGGTCTTTGCAATATTTGGCTTTAACTCGTCCAGATATAGCTTTGCTGTTAATCGGCTCTCTCAATTCATGCAGCGTGTTCTTAGATACTTAAAAGGGACGCTTTTTCAAGGTTTGAATATTCATCATGAGTCTACATTTATGTTCTTTGGTTTTTCTGATTCGGACTGGGCCGGCAATCCGGATGACAAGACATCTACTTCAACATATATTATATACATTGGCAACACTCCTATTTCTTGGAGCTCTAAAAAAAAATGAACAGTGGCTCGTTCTTCCACCGAGGCTGATTATCGTGCGATTGCTTCCACAGTTTCTGAACTTTCCTGGATTCAATTGTTGCTTTCAGAATTACATATTCCCATTCCAGCTCAACCCACAGTCTATTGTGGCAATCTTAGTGCCACTTACACATGTGTCAATCCAGTATTTCACACGAGGATGAAGCATCTCGCCTTGGATTATTTTTTTTTCGAGAAAAGGTGAAGGACGGATTAATTCAAGTCCAACATATTCCCTCTCATGCTCAACCTGCAGATGCTTTAACCAAACCTCTTTCCACTGCCAAATTTCACAAATTGCTCACTAAGATTGGCGTCTCTGATGGATCCACCATCTTACGGGGGAATATTGGAGGGAAAACATGATTGCAAAGTTTAAAAGAAAAGGATTAGACCAAGTCAAATTCAAAATTCAAAATTGTAACTACCTCATCTCTGTAACTACCTCATCACATACTGTAAAATTCTATAAATACCTCAATACAACATGAGAAAGTATGCTCTTCATTTTCATCTCGTGCCTACTTTCTTTACATGTCGCTCATGATCATGAATTTCGAACACCTCCAAATTAAACAAGGAGTTTGGATCACATTTACTTTAATCATAAATGTGTGTAGTTAATTTTCTCTATATAATTTGGAGGCCTAAACCTCAAAGGAAGTTGTATTCTTTTTTACCTCAAAGGTGGTTAATGCCCGGGTTCCTCCTTCCAAAATTTGCAAGAGCATCAGCTAGTCCATTGAACTCACAGGGAATATACTTGAAGACCATCTCTGGATTGTGGTATAGTAGGCCTTTGACTTTATTGATCTTATCTTTGAATCTCCATTCAAGGCAATCATCTTTCTTTTGAATTAACTCAATTTCTACCAGACAATCACAGAGGACTTGATCAGGGTTCAAGTCTTCTGTTTGAACAACATCAAAGTTGCTCCCAGTCTGTCATTTCCGCTTGTAAATTTGATTCCACGGTTGCAGAGGAAGCTCTTGCCAAGATCATGTGTTTACTTCTAGCTGTAATGACAAAACCTAAGACATAGAGAGATTTGATTATTAGTCCAAAAAACATGGCACATAATAGAAATGAAGTGTCTATGGAAAGGGGTTGGAAGATACTCCCTAATGCTATCCCTTTTTCTCCTCGAGTAGTCCATTGTACTCCTTAGCGGCCTTGTTGTAAGACCTGCTAAATATTAATTAATTTTCTACTAAAAACTATATCACATCTAGCATTCCAAAGTGCCCAAGCACATGTGGCAATTAGGCCTTTCAAGAAATGGCTTCCCACCTTGGTGTGCCATTGTCTAGTAAGCCATGAACCCTCCACAAACACACTGCCATCATCTCCCAGTTTAACACTTGCAGACTTTTCTACCAACTCCTATTATTTACCATTGACTTAACAATCCCACATGATGTGTTCAGCATTTTCCTCTCACAGCCCATAACATATCCTTCGGGGCTAAGATTTAAGCTGTAATAAAATGTAAATCTTGGAGTTTGGCCATGAAACAACTGGCACATTGGTCTACATGGCATCTTCAAACTCCAAAGAATATGTCAACCTTCCCAATTATCAGAATTAGAAAAACTTTTATGGTTATACTGTAGAAAGTTGTTCAGAAGTAGAGGCATGGAATATGAAGATGATTAAGGCTAAGGTTAGCCTCCAGCATGGTTGCATGGTTTTATACATCTACAGTGTTTGGTCTTGTCTATTTTAATTATCATTGTTTAGAGTTTTTAGATTACGTGTTTTTTGTGTGTACTTTTGACTGCATGTCACATGGGTTATGGGCTGGTATACTTTAATTGTTTCTCTTTATATATTTGGATGTTTTGAATGAGAACCTCAAGCTTCAGTTGAACTTTTTATTATTCCTTCCTGTTGCACCACTTCATACTCTTCCATTCCTCACGACCTGAAGGGCCTCACGTCTATCAGTGGTATCAGAGCTGAGGTTTGGACGTGAATGACGGCGTGATGGCTTCAAATGGAAGCTTCGGGAGTTCCTCCACTAATGTTCCTTACTTCAATGGTGAAGGATACAACCTATGGAGTTTGAAGATGGAGACCTTGCTCCTCTCCAGAAAGCTATGGGGAATAGTTGATAAAGGCTTTGCTGAAGAAGACGATGATGCTTAGCGTCTCGAAGATAATATCTAGAAGAATGCCAAAGCGCTAGTTCTAATCCAACAAGGGTTGGATGATAAAATCCTAATTAGGATTTCAGGAACAAGAGTAGCGAAGAAGGCATGGGATATCATCAAAAAAGAGTATGGAGGGTGCTCCAAAAGCTCAGCCTCAAAGCTCCATGCATATCATTAGGAGTATGAGAACCTTCGGATGAAGAATGGTGAGTCAGTGCAAAATTATATAAGCAGAGTTTTAACTATTGCTTATCATATTCAGGGGCTTGGTGAAGAGCTTAGTGAACAAGCCATTGTTGGGAAGATACTTAGAAGCCTCTCAGCCAAGTTTTGTTATGTTGTTTCATCAATCATAGAGGCAAAAGATCTCTCAGTACTCACCATTGATGAGCTTAGTGGATCTCTTAGAGGACATGAAGGTAGATTGAACCTTGGCCATGATCCAGTTGAAGAAAAAGCATTTCATGTTAAACCAGGAGCTGCTTATGAGGGTGCTTCATCTAGCTCGGGTCGCGGAAGAGGTCGAGGTGGTGCTCGAGGACGCTTTAGAGGAAGGGGGAGAGGACGTAGCTCAGATCTGAGAAGCATGCAACCAGAAAACCAGAAGAACAAGGCACACATTCAATGCTTCAACTGTAAGAAGTATGGCCATTATAAGTCCCAGTGCTGGAACAAAGATAATGCTGTGAATGTTACAGATAATGAAGAAGCTGAAGTTACACAATTGTTTATGGTGGGCAGTGGGTTGGTTGCAGAACATGAGGATGTATGGTTGCTTGATAGCGAGTGCTCGAACCATATGACTGGGATTAAAATCCTCTTTACCAGTCTCGACGAGTCAATGAATCAAATAGTACGATTAGGCGACAACAATTTGTTGACAGTGGTCGGAGTTGGCACGATAGTTTTCAAATCCAAGACCGGGAAGATACGAGAGCTGAAGAATGTTCAGTTTGTACCCTAGCTCGCTCACAACCTATTGAGTATTGGGCAGCTGTTGAGCTCCGGTTGCACTCTTCTTTGATGACCAGGTGTGTAGTATTCGAGACAAAGAAACATGAGTGTCTGTGGCTCATGTACGTATGTCTGAGCACAAGCTATTCCCCCTCACGATTGAAGATGTAGGAGCGTCGCATGTTGTCACCTCCAAGCATGACCAGACCCGTCTCTGGCATGAGAGGTATGGTCATATTAATTTCAACAGGTTACAACAACTTTCAAATGGAAAGCTAGTACAAGGGATGCCTGAAATTTTATCTGGAGAACCGTTCGAGGACTGCATACATAGTAAACAAACGAGACTTCCTTTCCCTGAGGTGAGTGCAAGGCGTGCTGAACATCCACTAGAGTTGATCCATGTTGACTTGTGCGGTCCCATGCAAACAAAAAGTCGAGGAGGTAATTATTATTTTATGCTCCTCACAGATGATCATACACGGTTTAGCTGGGTGTACTTTCTCCAGGTAAAGTCTTAAGCTTTTCAACACTTTAAAAACTTCAAGAATCTTGTAGAGAGACAGTATGGGAGGCCGGTGAAGACATTAAGAAGTGACCGGGGAGGCGAGTTCACCTCCAAGGATTTCCATTCTTACTGTGAAGAGCTGGGAATCAAACGCCATTTAACTGCACCATATACGCCGCAACAAAACTGTGTGTTAGAACGAAAAAAACGAACTCTAGTTGAAATAGGACATTGCCTACTAAATCAGCGAGGACTTCCTACCGATCTATGGGCTGAGGCTATCGCCGTTGCTGTATATCTGTTGAACAGATCACTTACCAAGGCCCTTGATGATTGCACACCATATAAAGCTTTAACCAGAGTCAAACCATCTGTAAACCATCTAAGGGTTTTCGGGTGTTTGGCATTTGTCCACACACATGCTCAACAAAGAATCAAGCTTGATTCAAAGGCAGTAAAACAAGTTTTCATTGGCTATAGTGGAAAGTCAAAGGCATATAAATTTATAGATCCTTTGACTGGAAAAATCTCTGTCAGTAGAGGTGCCACATTTCATGAACATAAAAGGTGGGATTGGGTCAATAAAGTTGAAGTTTCAACTACTATTGAGTTGGAAGATGATGAAAAGGAGAATGAAAACTCTCAAAACCATGTTCATCCTGAATGTCCAGAGCTATCAACTGTTGATGTAGATGCGAGTGATACAGCAAACATTAGATATAAGAGCTTGCAAAAGGTGTATGATTCTTTCTCATTTGCTCTTATTATGACTGACCCTTGTTCTTTTGATGAAGTAATACAACAGCTTGACAGGAAGAAGGCTATCGATGAGGAGATCGCATCCATTCTGAAGAACGACACTTGGTTCTTGACTGAACTACCTTCCGGGAAGAAAGCTGTGGATCTTAAATGGATTTATAAATCCAAATATCACTCTGATGGATCCTTGATCAAGAAGAAAGCACGGCTTGTGGCAAGAGGCTACACTCAAGTATATGGAGTGGATTTCTATGAAGTTTTCTCACCTGTAACAAGAATGGAAACTGTGAGAGTTTTCATGGCCATTGTTGTCCAGAACCGTTAGCCGATCTACCAGCTGGATGTAAAGTCAGCGTTTTTGAATGGCGAACTCATAGAGGAGGTGTATGTCACTCAACCTCAAGGATATGAGAAGCTCGGGAGTGAAGGTCAAGTTTATCATTTGAAGAAAGCCCTTTATGGGCTTCGACAAGCTCCACGGGCATGGTACTCCAAGGTGGACCGACATTTCACTAATTTGCGGTTTGTACGAAGTCCAAATGAACCTACAGTATATAAAAGGGTGAATGAGAATGCAGATACTTTACTTCTCTACCTCTATGTGGATGATATACTATATATGGGATCATCTATGGTTAAGTTGAGAGCATTCAAGGAGAGCCTGATGAAGTCTTTTGAAATGAGAGATTTGGGTCTCATGCAATACTTCCTAGGTTTGGAAGTCAGGCAAGAGCTCAATTCTATCACTGTATGCCAGAAGAAGTATGCTGAGGACCTTCTAAAGAGATATGGAATGCATAATTCCAGAAGTTATCCTACTCCTTTGAATATTAGTGAGAAGTTTCAATTTGATGATAGTTCAGTCAAAGCTGATGAAGAAAAATATCATCGTATGATCGGAGGACTATTGTACCTTACCCACACAAGACCCGATCTCATGTTTGCAGTAAGCCTGGCATCAAGATATTTGCAACACCCCTCCAAACATCACATGGGCGCTGTAAAGCATGTGCTACACTATGTGTCAGGCTCAGTTAACTTTAGAATTAGATATAAGCATGTTGAGAACTTCAAGCTTAAAGGGTATGTAGATAGTGACTTGGCAGGTTGTGTTGACGACCGACGAAGCACGACAGGTTGGGTTTTCAACTTGGGCTCAGGCGCTATGGTTTGGAGCTCCAAGAAACAAGAAATAACTGCTCTTTCAAGTACAGAGGCGGAGTATATTGCAGCTACCTCAGCCGTGTGTCAAGCCATTTGGTTGAGCTGTATGTTGAGTGATATGGGTGTGCAACAAGCCGGAGCTACGATAATTGACTGTGACAATCAGTCAGCAATAGCCATTGCGAAAAATCCTACATTGCATGGCTGAACCAAACACATAGACGTGCGCTTACATTTCATACGCAAGCTTGTTACAGATGAGTTGATTCAGCTAGTTCATTGCAGCACAATTGATCAACAAGCAGATCTACTCACGAAGAGACTACCTGCACCTTAGCATGAATACATGTGCTCACTAGTTAGGCATGGAAGGCTTCTGAAACACGGGAGGTTGTAGAAAGTTGTTCAGAAGTAGAGGCATGGTGTATGAAGATGATTAAGGCTAAGGTTAGCCTCCAGCCTGGTTGCATGGTTTTATACATCTACAATGTTTGGTCTTGTCTATTTTAATTATCACTGTTTAGAGTTTTTAGATTACGTGTTTTTTTGTATGTACTTTTGACTGCATGTCACATGGGTTATGGACTGGCATGCTTTAATTGTTTCTCTTTATATATTTGGATGTTTTGAATGAGAACCTCAAGCTTCAGTTGAACTTTTTATTGTTCCTTCCTGTTGCACCACTTCATACTCTTCCATTCCTCATGACCTGAAGGGCCTCATGTCTATCATATAAAAGTTGTAGACTACATTAGAAAGTTTAGCAAAGGAAGTATTGTGTATAGCCACACCCATTGATTAGAACACAAAAATCAAAACTTAGTTTAAAAAGTCTATTTTAATTAAAATATATATTCAAACATTTTTTTTAAAGATGGATAAACCACAATTGTTTAGCAAGATATTCAAACATTTTTACAAAGCATCAAAATTATGTTGATTATCTTGAAGAAAAGTAGAAATACTCTAACTCTCAATGAAAAGATTCATGTTCAAGTAAGTTGTTTTGAGAGCCAAAAGTAATTCATAACACCAAGGGCCAGGTATGTTAGGAGATCTGGTAGTGTTGGGATTGCAGGAGTTAATCCACAAATTAGGCCTAATTTTTTGAGGAGTTTTACAAAGCATTTTGAAAACCATAAAGTGTACCTGACTTTCCGGTAGACTTTATTACTTTTTACGACCTATGCACTTGTGGTATAATACGTGAGAGGTGTATCAAAACTTCCCAAAAAGTGATGTCTACATATGGCTATAGGCGCTAGCTCATAACTCATCATCAGTGTACACCATATCCCTCATCAGGCCTTTCAACTTGTCAATGTTCTTCTTATTGTCAACTATATGAGCAACCTTTCTCTTCTTTTTTCCTTTTATAAGCCCAAGGCCTATTTGTATGCGAGGAAGGAGTTTTACATATTCCATCTTGGCCTAAGGTAACCAAAGGTTTCCCTACCATTGCTTCATCCTCACTCTCCATGGCAAGTGGGGGAGAAGAGAGCTTGGAAGTGATGTCGAACTTGTGTGTTGCTCAGAGTCGTTCTTGACATTTTTTTAGCATTATTACTTGATTGCAAGGGAATGCATTTGGGATGTCCTTGGCCTTGAGTTGAGCCATCATGGGTAACTTCATAGTTTATGTCATCAAGCAACAACTGTTAGTAAAAAACAATGTCACCAAAAAAACATTGGCTCACCAAATCCTCTCCCAAAATCATCAGCTTAATCTATTTGCTTAAACAATGGTGCAAATCAATGGTGTGCCCATTGAAAGAAATAAGAAATAAATTATAAGTTATCAAAAGTGGCGGCTGGGTCGGTGTAAGAATTGCCTATAAATGGCAATGGTTGAAGCTCTCATTCATTCACAATTTAAGTGCATGAGAAAAGTGAAAGTGAAGAAGTGATAGAGGAATAGAAGAGTGGGAGTAAAAAAAAAATAGATTTTAAGAGTTAGTATTTCTTCTAGTATAAGAGAGAGAGTAGTGGTTTTATCTTTATTATCAGGAAGAGATTTGTAACTCCTGGAAATTTTTTCACTTAATAAATTATTCCATCTTTGCTTGTGGTTTACCTTAATTATTTAAAGTTTCAAGTAATATCTGTGTGTCATTTATCTTTTAGTATTATTTTTTTTTTGGTTGTGTTTTGCTCTACTCAGTCATACATGTTATAACAACAGCTTCACCAGCATCTCCCCCTCCTTGGTGCAATCCTCTCCGACTCCTCTGGCTGCCTGACCGTCTTCGCTTTCTCTTCTGCTGCATTTTTCTTTGTACACTGAAAAAAGAAAAAAGAATATTTTCCATTGTTAGTTTATTAAAAGAGTCTATATTTAATATTATTATTAATTATTTCAGAAAGAAAATTTTTTCCCGCCAATGAAACCATAACTTGTGTAAATACGAATAAATTAAATTAAAATGGAATTCGATTCGTTTAATGATTGAAAGCCAAAAAGAAGCAACATATAGCATCACTTGTAAGTGCGAGTATATATATATTGCTCAATAGAACAACCTTTTTAAAAGCACAAACTGGTCAGAATAAATCTTTTCTTCATACAAAAATCATATTCAAAAGTGCCCCCTTTCATTTTTCAGAACAATATAATTCCAAACAAGAGAATTACATAAGCATGCATCATTTTGTATGCAATGACCACTTGATCTAAAGATTAATTTGATCAGTACATATATGATGCTCTTTGCATGGATGATCATTAATCAGTCATAATTTTAATCAATCTTAATTTAGTTAAGTTTTCAGCATCTGATGCTCTTCATGATAACTTGTCAGTAAAAATTTCAACTGACATGATCTTAATTAATTGTTCAGCATCTGATGCTCATGATCATGACCACTAATTTGGATTTAACCCAACATCGAATTTAAGTTGATATATAGGATCTAAGATCAAGATTATTTTTGATATTCAAACCTAAAGTCACTATAAAGTGCTTGTGTGGTTGGGTGCGGGAGTGGGTGTGGGTGTGTGTAGAGAAATTAAAGATTAATGGGTAGCAAGGAACAAGATAATCAAACTCAACCACATGTTGCTCACGATCATGAATCACAATTAACACCTGCAAAACAAGGAGGTTGGATCACACTTTCCCTTCATCCTAGGTACATATATATATATATATAATTAATTTTCTCCATCTTTTGTTCAATTCATTTGTTAGCTTAAATGAAGCTTGTCTTAATCTTATGATGTGGTTACAATTCTAACTTGGTTGGAAGTAGGGAATGCATTTGGCATAGCCTTAGTCATGAGTGGAGCCGCAGGGAACTTCATTGTATATCTTATAAAATACTACAATTTCAAGAGCATAGACGGTGCTCTGCTCGGCAACATCATGTCTGGCACCTCCAGCCTTTCTCCCCTCCTCGGCGCCATCCTCTCTGACTCTTTCTTCGGCTGCTTCCCCGTCGTCGCCTTCTCCACTGTGGCCTCTCTATGTGAAAATTACATACACTTACATTTGAATTTTTTTCCATATTTGTTAGACATAAAAAGATTTGGAGAAACTTAATAAAATAATATAGACTCCATTCTAACAAGTTCAAAACCCATGTATAAGTAGTGGTTTGTCATATTGACAATGAGCGGATAGGACATAGGAGTAGGTTTAAGCCCTGCACTCATAGTATTAGAGAATACTGTTCACTCCACTATTTATTATAATTAAATATTATACATTAGGTTTTAGTGTGGGTTCCATGCATGTACGAGAGGAGCTGTGTTGTTCACTCCTTTAGAATTGTCGTCATTTTGCCTGATTAGCCCGTCATATATTGTGAATCACAAGAGGGTCGTCACCGTCTTTTGTATTTACTTATCTCTCTAACATCTTTAAACTAAAAGAGGTACTTGTCACCAATTTGTCAGAAAAAAATAAAAGAACAAACAAACGTCAGTGCTCACACACCATCACAAAATTATTATTATTTTATTTATAATGTAGAAATTGAGCATAGGCAAAATTATAATAAATATTTTTTAATTATTTTTATTAAATAATTAACTATATAATAATAAATATATTATCATTAATCAAAGATAAGTTTTAGAGTTAAAAAAACAATTAAATTTTTTAAAATTATAATTATGTGGATAGGGATGTAAATAAGAAGTTTAAATATAATTTTTTTAAAAAAGAAAAATATAAATTGTACAGGCCCTAGAAATTTGCGGGGTCCTATTATAAGTCTTATATAGTTTTAAAAAAAGTAAAAATTTTAAGATAATTGTATGGATAGGATTATTTCTGATGATAATAAATTAAAATTTTAAATAATTTTTTTAAAAAAAACATGAATTGTGAAACTGTGAAAAATTGTGGGGCTATATTATAAACCAAATTTGTTGCGCATTGATATTATAATAACTTAAGTGTTATAGTTTAAAAAAAATTAAAACTTTTAAAATAATTATATGAATATGATCATAGGATGATAGTCAATAAAAATTTAAAATATAGTTTTTTTAAAAAAACAAGAGAGAATTGTGAGGCTCTAGAAAATATTGTGAGTCCCTATGTATAACGCCAAATTTGTTACCTGGTTGAAAAAAATATTAAAATCTATGAATTATGGCCCTTGGAATCATGGGGCCCTAGGCATAGGGCCTTGACTCTAATATGTTCTTAATTGGGCATGTTCTTAAAAACAAACATTAATCAAATTCTGATATAAGCTAGCACCGCATTATTATTATTATTATTATTATTATTCAATGCCAAAAGTTCACTGACTAAATGAATCGTACTTTTCCTTCATAAAAATGCAGTGCATGATCATCCTAACAGTCACAGCCGGAATCAAGGCATTAAGACCACCAAACTCAGACACTCCGGCGACCAGTGGCCAACTAGCAATCTTGTACACCGCCATAGTCTTGTACGCAGTTGGGTCCGGTGGTACAAGGTTCAACACGATGACATTAGGAGCTGATCAGTTGAGCAATGTGGGTGACCAAGATGTGTTCTTCAACTGGTATTTCATAGTTCTTTATGGTGCGGCAGCCATTGGAAGCACTGTTATTGTCTACGTTGAGGATAGCATCAGTTGGGAGCTTGGATTTGGGATATGTTCAGCTGTGAATACTCTTGCTGTGCTTTTTTTGCTTCTAGGAGTTAAGTATTATCATCTATCAGGACCAAAAGGGAGTCCGTTTACAACGATGGCACGCGTGGTTGTTGCCGGGTTTAGGAAAAGGAAGCTTGCATTGCCGAAGGTGGAGGCGGCTTATTACTGTGGGTTGTTGGAGAAAACTGATCATCAACCACCTTCTTCAAGTTTTAGGTATGTATGTGATCATCACTAAACTAAATATGAGTTTTAATTAGTTTTAGTTATTAAAATTAATAATAACTATATATATAGAAGGCGCGTAATCAAACAACATTCACAGATTCAAAATTTACAAAAGATTTCAATCCAACATTTGTCTACTGTATGATAAATAGTAGTATTGTGTTTGTAAATATTAAAAAAAATAAAAAAAGTGAGATGTATAGTATTTTCATTTGAAACGACAGATCGTGATCGTTACAATAGCTCTATCAATCTGAACCATTCAACCTTGATTTTATCTAACATTACAATAACCTTAATTTATACAAACTAAAACACACCAAATAAACATGTTCCTTTGTTTGTGCCTTTCTATCTCCACCATTGTTTCCAACTGCGGATGTTCTACAAAAGGTTGCAGTTGACGTATCATCGTAGTATGATATGATATAGTATAGTATATGCATTGTATCAGATTCTGAGAGATAATTAATTGGTGTTATGATGAGATGGAAACTTAATTTGATAATGAAATATAAATTAGACAACTCTAAACTCTCAAACATAAAGTTATGAACAATTATATCAAAAACATATATAATATCACATCCACGCATGCATGTAGGTGCATGAACCGAGCTGCGTTGATACAACATGGGGACGTAGCCATAGACGGTAGCATAGCACGTCCATGGAGCTTGTGCTCTGTTGAAGAAGTAGAGGATCACAAAACCCTAATCCGCATTGTTCCTCTGTGGACCTCCAACATCATCATCAGCATCTCCATCGCCACCCAAACCAGTCTCTCCGTCCTCCAAGCCCTAACCATGGACCGTTCCCTCAGCCCCCATTTCTCCATCCCCGCCGGCTCTTTCTTCGTCACCACCATGCTCGCTACTTGCCTCACCCTCTTCATCCTCGATCACGCCATCTATCCTCTCTGCCACCGACTCACCTCCTATACTCTCACGCCACTCCAGCGCGTCGGCATTGGTCAAGCTTTCAACATCGCCGCCATGGCTGCCTCTGCTCTCGTCGAGCACCGACGTTCAATCATTGTTCATGAACACCAGGCCGAAAACCAACCTGACTGGATTGTGCCCATGTCGGCGTTCTGGCTTGTGCTGCCTTATTTGTTCATCGGCGTTGGAGAAGCCTTTCATTTTCCTGGACAGATAGCATTTTACTACCATGAGTTTCCTAAATCTTTGAAAAGCATGGCCACGGGTATAGTTGCGGTGCTTATGTCCATTGGATTTTATTCAAGCACGGCGGTGTTGGCGGTGGTCCGGCGAGCTACCAGTTGGCTGCCGGATAACTTAAACTTGTCTAGATTAGAGAATGTTTATTGGATGCTGACGTTGGTGGTAGGTATCAACTTTTTTTACTTTATTTTATGCGCAAAGTTTTATAAGAAGCAGAGTGACGACAAGCATGTAGTTGGTGTTGATATTGATTGAAGAAAGCCAGCAGGAGTAGCTGTGCTGTGTTGATGTGCAAAGAATGCAGTGAAGCCAGTGAAGTCTTTTTCTATTGTTTTGTTATGAAAGGAGGGTAATTTGGTGTTTTCATGTGTTCAAATGGTTGGTGTTCAAATGGTTGGTAAGTTCGTTTGAGGTTTTGGCAAGAAAGGATGAAGGGTTGAGATGGTTTTTTTGCCAAGAGCTACAGCTGGGAAAAAGAAAAAAAGACAATCAAACAACAAAAAAAACTACAAAAAACTACAACACGATCAGAAAGAAGAGTTTAAAAACAGAGTCCAACTTGCTCAGCTGCATTGATGATCCAATGAGGGAGGTCCATGCCTCTATTAAAGAGTGAGAGCCCAGGGTTTGATCTAGCATAAGAGGCTAGATTGTCAACAAATTCATTAAGATCTCTGT
>NC_052477.1:29532822-29585466 GCF_009730915.1 Dioscorea cayenensis subsp. rotundata
TGGGGCTTTTAAAATATTGCTTTTTAATTAATTACTAAAAATAGGTATTTTTTTAAAAATTATTTACCAAATTAGGCATTTTTATTTTTTTAATATTAAATTTTTAAAACTTTTTAATAATATGTGGGTTCCACTTTTGGTTTTTAATATTAAAATTTTATTTTTAAAAAATCGGCGAGATCCATTAGTTTTTTTAATATTAAAAATTTATTTTTTTAAAACCGAGATGGGTCCTACTGAGTTTTTTTAAATTAAAAAACAATTTTACACTAAAACCCTTATCATTTCATAAAATTTTTACAACTAGTTTTATTCTCACTTCTACTTTCACTAATCCCAATGAGATAAGGGTTTTAGTAATATTCGGTTAAAAAAATTTAAAAAGATAAAAAAATTGTTGTGGTTAAAATTTTTTTATATACATAAAAATTAAAAATTATCTCCAATAATACATAAAAAATTAAAAATTATCTCCAATATTGAATAGTCAAAAGATGTAATTATAGGGATTAGTGAATGAGGCCTCACCTAACAAATGGATGCTATGATCAATTTGATCCAATGGCTCTTTATGAATGAGGTGAGGTCATTTGTCACATACAGCCAAATTCCCATCAACCCCCAATAATACTCTCCACCTACTCCCTAACAATTACATCTTTTTACTATGAGATAATTTTTTTGGGGACTCCACCCTAACAAATGCATGGTTATGATGAATTTGATCTAATAGCTCTCATGATGTGAGTAGTGCCACTTGCCACCAATAATTCATCCCATCAGCCCCCAATAATACTCCACCCTACCCTAACAATTACATCTTTGACTATTCTAATATTGGAGATAATTTTTAATTTTTTTATGTATTATTAGAGATAATTTTAATTTTTTTATGTATATAAAAAAATTTTTAACCACAACAATTTTTATCTTTTTAAATTTTTTTAACCGAATATTACTAAAACCCTTATCTCATAGGGATTAGTGAAAATAGAGTGGAATAAAAACTAACAGAAAAAAATTTTATGAAACGATAAGGGCTTGAGCAGTAAAATTGCTTTTTAATTTAAAAACCAAGAGGACCCATCTCGCTTTTAAAAAAATAAATTTTAATATTAAAAAAACTAGTGGGACCTGCCGATTTTTAAAAAATAAAAATTTTTAATATTAAAAAACCAAAGTGGAACCCATCAGCTATTAAAAAAAGTTTAAAATTTAATATTAAAAAAATAAAAATGCCTAATTTGGTAAATAATTTTAAAAATACCTATTTTAGTAATTAATTAAAAAAAAGCAATATTTTTTAAAAAAAAGCCTATTTTTGGTAATAAATGAATATTATTATATGGGTATTCGGGTGCATGGTATACATTTATATCATAAAAATTCTAGTAGAATCGAGATTCACGACATTTTTCTTAGGTTCAGTACACTTTTTCTTTCATATTGTCACGCCCCGAACCCAGTTTTATAGAATCGGACTGCCGACAAACGGCCAGACACCCATGAGGCCGAAACCAAGTAGGCATACAAGGCCCTCAAATCCCGATCCAAAAAATGTAACAATGAATCAAACTCGATGGATTGTAATAAAAAAATCTAAACTTATTCAAATAAAACCTAAGCCCACAACAATCGGGACTTATTACAAGCTAAATAAAATGGCGATGGCCCAATGATCCTTGCTAAGCTATCTCGCTAAACGACCTCTACTCCCGATCCGAAAAAAATATCAACAAAAATTTATGAGCTTGATGATCCCAAGAAGCACCTACTAAAAAAATATAGGGATCAATTATACAAAATCATAATTTATCAAAATGAGAAAATCGGAAACCAGAATTATTTCAAGTAAACAAAGATGTCAAAACTGAGCATATATGTCACACCCACCCCTTCTACTGAGGTAAATGTGGCACCCATCGCTAAAAATTCCCTTTTAATCGAAACCGACACCTCGCTTTTAAACAAAAATCGGACTCTACAAATCACAATTTACAACTTCACACCAAATACAGGGTTCAAATACGTAAATACAATAAATACAATATCTCAAATTTATGGGTACAACCGCTACAAGATCACAACAACAATAAATAGAAAGAAAGGAAGGGGGACCCACCGCAATCCTGGACTCAACCCCCGACTAGCTCTATACTCAATCGAGCAATCTAGGGTCCCCGCCTCCCGCACTACAAAGACATTCAGCTTGGTCAGAGTGGCTTAATAATTTTAAATAATTAAATATAACGTATATAAAGCATATAAAAAAATCAATTTTCTCAAATAATTTTTCCCAACTTTCACAAATACCAGAATTTTAGAAAAATACAACTTTAAAGAGCTTTTGAAACTGAAATTCAACATAAATCAACATCAATTCGATTTTCTCAGAAAACACAAATTTTGTGAGAGACTGCCCTCATCACAATTCAAAAATAACATAAATCTCAAATTCAAAATAAAGCAATACCCAACACTCACCCAGCATAACATGGTCTAGAAAACTCTCTAAACCTTCGCCAGGCCACTGGCTAGGTTCGCAGCCGCCAAGGAACTCATGTCCCTTAACGCTGACCCATCGGTTCACCGGCCGGCGACCCCTGGCCACTCGATGAATATCCAAATCGTGGGCTCTACACTCCCACCCGAACCGGCCCTCGAGTAATCAGCCCGGGCCAACACGCCCACCTCAACAGTCGGCGTCGGAGACCGCCCACCGCAGAGGATATCACCAAAAACAAATCACCATAATAAACATAACTCCACTCGAGTACGATACCCATCCATAATCATAAATCAATAATACCTCGGCCCTTTTTGCACAAGGACAAGATAAACACATAAGCAAAGCCCAAACTTTTATTACAAAATAATTTGCAAGTCCCAACACAAGAAGCAACATGGAAATCCTTTTCCCTTCAACAATTCAAAAATTTGTTTCAAGCCTAGGATTTCACCAAATCAAATATTTCCACAACAAGTCTCAAGTTTCATATAAAATAAAGATTTCACAAATTCATGGATACATATATCAATCACAATTTCCATGATAACAAAACAAAAGCCAAATGAGACATCCAAGATTTTCTCAATAAAAACTATCATTCACCAAAATACTAGAAAAGTCCAAATCCGAGACACCATTCATATACTAGGAATGAAAAACCAAGTACTCACAAATATTGCTCGGTAAACCATTTTTAATACGCCGACAAGATTTTCACAAATCATTCCAAATCGTAGCATATGTAACCATCCAAAAATAAATACATGAATTGAATAATTAAATCACATATACATGTATTTCCACTATTCACAAATACGTATAATTATACAAAACGAATGTATCAATACGGTTATCATGAACATCAATGGCAAACAAATATACGTATATTTCAACTATATATGGAATCAAACATGATAAAATGAAATACTTAAACATTTATTTCCAAAATACTAGCCATTAAACAATTATTTCAAAATAATAATAATTAATCAATTATTTAAAAATAATAGCCACTACCAACTCACTCGGTGTTCTTGGGTTCCTTCCCAGGCCCTAACTCTCTCCTAAGCTCGAATAACACCTAATGTAATAATATAATAAAAAAATAAATAACACATTTAAACTCAAAATAAAATACAAAAAAAAATAATAATAGACTCTCTATTGGGCCCACTCACTCCAATCGGTCCAAACCTGACCTTGCATAATCAAATCTGGTCTCCAATTGCACTTAAGCCCAACTCAATTTGGACTAGACTCATTCTCGACCAACCCTGAACCATCCTCAATTCCACTGAACCAAGCTCAAATTCACTGAACCAAACTCAATTTCACTGAACCAGGTTTAATTAAACCAACCAGCCTTGAACCAACTCAATTCTTATACAAAAATATATTGAACCAACTTGGTTCAGCCCAAAACCCTTAGCCCAACATCCAAACCAAACCCAAATCAACTTCAACTAATTCAATTCAACCAAAACCATTCAAGTCCAACCACACTCAACTTGATTTAATCAAACCCCCGACTGGGATCAATTCAATCAAACCCAACCAATTCAATTCTCATCCAAAACCCAATTCCAATTCAATTAAATGAACTTGGTTAAAACCAAATCAAACTCAACTCAACAAAAACCAATTCAACTCAACCAATTTCAATTTGGTTAAACCCAACCGACTCAATCTAACCATCATCATTAACACCTTAATCATCATCATCATCAATTTAATTAACTAAACCAAACCCTAATCTCGGTGCTACAGGTGATGCTACAAAGAAATCCGCAAACATCTCCACCAATCCAAGCAATTTCATCACCAATATGAGGTTTTTAACACAAAAAAATAATTTCACAACAACACTCTCATCAACTCCATCATAATTTCCTCAAAAACAAATTCATTATTTCCTCCAAAATCACCCAAAAATACATACATCTAAACATACACAAACATTAAACAAAAACAACACCAAAGAAGACCCTTACCAAGCAAGTAGCCACTCCGGCGAACTCCCTCCGGCGATCTCCAAAATCTTTCTCCTTAAAAACCTCTAATTTCTCCCATTTCTTCATTTTTAACTCTCGGGTTATCAGTAGCAAAATGGTGGAGAAGAAGATGAACAACACAAGTCTCTAGATTTTTTTCTCAATTAACTCTTCAGCTGAAATTCACTTTTTAGTCCCTCAAAACTTAACTTCTTACAAAACAGTCCCTGAAAAAACCGCCCAATAGTCCTTGAGTTATGAAATAGTATTCTCAAAAGGTCCTTTCAAATTATCCAATGGTCCCTGGATTATAACACAATATTTCAAAAAGATCCCTCCATCTTACCTTTTCAGTCCTTGGTTTTCAGAAACATTTTATATCAATCCTTTTCATTTTATTCTTTAACCCAAAAATCTTTTAAAAACTTTTTACATTTAAGTCCTTGTTCTTTTCACTTGGGTTTCTCACCAAAATTACTCCGTACAAAAAATCTTCATCTGAAATCGTAGTAATACCCCTCGAATATTTTTTTCCAAGAATTATCCAAAGGTTCGTGGGTATTACAATCCTTCCCTTAAAAAAATTTCGTCCTCGAAATTTCTTAGACGCATCAACTCGATATCACTCGAATTTCATTTATCGGTTCCAAGATCTGCTTTCTCTTTGCTACAAATATACTTAATAGTAAATAATCACACTGCAGAATCACTATATATCGATCGATCAAACAACACGCCAAACACACTTCTTTGGCATCTTCAAGTCAACTCATTTTTAGATAAATCCAATTCGACAAATATCTCAACACATGATCCCGATCACAAGACACTACTCAGTTCTTTGTCTCAAAATGTCGAACCTACTATCAGTCCTCAATCCCAATATGCAACTTAGGTTTTAACCCGATTAGAGACTCTAAATACTTCTATTGGGCCCTTAACTTTATGTCTAATCACTACTAACTCTCCAAGTCTAGACACGACTTCTAAACTTAGGGCTCGGATCACAACCCGTGATCTTTACCAAACCGGATATCTCAACCTACTGCTCGATACCAAAAAGATGTCACACCCACCCCTTCTATCGAGGGTAAATGTGAGCACCCATCGCTAAAAATTCCCTTTTAATCTGAAACCCGACACCCTCGCTTTAAAACAAAATCGGACTCTACAAATCACAATTTACAACTTCACACCAAATACAGGTTCAAATACAGAAATACAATAAATACAAATACTCAAATTTGCGGGTACAACCGCTACAAGATCACAACAACAATAAATAGAAAGAAAGGAAGGGGGACCCACTGCAATCCTGGACTCAACCCTGACTAGCTCTATACTCAATCAGGCAATCTAGGGTCCCGCCTCCCTGCAGCCTACAAAGACATTCAGGTTGGTCGGTAGTGGCTTAATAATTTTAAATAATTAAATATAACGTACATAAAGCATATAAAAAAATCAATTTTCTCAAATAATTTTTCCCAACTTTCACAAATACCAGTATTTTAGATACAACTTTAAAGAGCTTTTGAAACTCAAATTCAACATAAATCAACATCAATTTGATTTTCTCGAAAAACACAAATTTTTGTGAGAGCGCCTCATCACAATTCGAAAAAAATAACATAAATCTCAAATTCAAAAATAAAGCAATACCCAACACTCACCCGAAAGATAACATGGTCTAGAAAACTCTCTAAACCTTCGCCGTGGCCACGGCTAGGTTCAGAGCCGTCAAGGAACTCATGTCCTTAACGTTGACCCATCGGTTCACCGTGCCGTGACCCCTGCCACCGATGAATATCCAGTCGTGGCTCTACACTCCCACCGAACCGCCCTCAGTAATCGACCGGTCAACACGCCACCTCAACAGGCTGGCCGTGGAGACCGCCTACTGCAGTAGGATATCACCAAAACAAATCACCACAATAAACATAACTCCACTCGGAGTACGATACCCATCCATAATCATAAATCAATAATACCTCGGCCCTTTTGCACAAGGACAAGATAAACACATAAGCAAAGCCCAAACTTTTTATTACAAAAATAATTTGCAAGTCCCAACACAAGAAGCAACATGGAAATCCTTTTCCCTTCAACAATTCAAAAATTTGTTTCAAGCCTAGGATTTCACCAAATCAAATATTTCCACAACAAGTCTCAAGTTTCATATAAAATAAAGATTTCACAAATTCATGGATACATATATCAATCACAATTTCCATGATAACAAAACAAAAGCCAAATGAGACATCCAAGATTTTCTCAATAAAAACTATCATTCACCAAAATACTAGAAAAGTCCAAATCCAGGACACCATTCATATACTAGGAATGAAAACCAGTACCACAAATATTGTCGGTAAACCATTTTAATACGCGCACAAGATTTCACAAATCATTCCAAATCAGAGCATATGTAACCATCCAAAAATAAATACATGAATTGAATAATTAAATCACATATACATGTATTTCCACTATTCACAAATACGTATAATTATACAAAACGAATGTATCAATACGGTTATCATGAACATCAATGGCAAACAAATATACGTATATTTCAACTATATATGGAATCAAACATGATAAAATGAAATACTTAAACATTTATTTCCAAAATACTAGCCATTAAACAATTATTTCAAAATAATAATAATTAATCAATTATTTAAAATAATAGCCACTACCAACTCACCTGGTGTTCTTGGGTTCCTTCCTAGGCCCGGAACTCTCTCCTAAGCCTGAATAACACCTAACAGAATAATATAATAAAAATAAATAACACATTTAAACTCAAAATAAAATACAAAAAAAATAATAATAGACTCTCTATTGGGCCCACTCACTCCAATCGGTCCAAACCTGACCTTGCATAATCAAATTGGTCTCCAATTGCACTTAAGCCAACTCAATTTGGACTAGACCATTCTGGACCAACCTGAACCATCCTCAATTCCACTGAACCAAGCTCAAATTCACTGAACCAAACTCAATTTCACTGAACCAGGTTTAATTAAACCAACCAGCCTTGAACCAACTCAATTCTTATACAAAATATATTGAACCAACTTGGTTCAGCCCAAAACCCTTAGCCCAACATCCAAACCAAACCCAAATCAACTTCAACTAATTCAATTCAACCAAACCATTCAAGTCCAACCACACTCAACTTGATTTAATCAAACCCTGACCAGATCAATTCAATCAAACCCAACCAATTCAATTCTCATCCAAACCCAATTCCAATTCAATTAAATGAACTTGGTTAAACCAAATCAAACTCAACTCAACAAAACCAATTCAACTCAACCAATTTCAATTTGGTTAAACCCAACCAGTTCAATCTAACCATCATCATTAACACCTTAATCATCATCATCATCAATTTAATTAACTAAACCAAACCCTAATCTCGTTGCTACGGTGATGCTACGATAGAATCCCAGCAAACATCTCCACCAATCCAAGCAATTTCATCACCAGTCTGAGGGTTTTTAACACGAAAAATAATTTCACAACAACACTCTCATCAACTCCATCATAATTTCCTCAAAACAAATTCATTATTTCCTCCAAAAATCACCCAAAAATACATACATCTAAACATACACAAACATTAAACAAAAACAACACCAAAGAAGACCCTTACCAAGCAAGTAGTCACTCCGTGAACTCCTCCTAGCGATCTCCAAATCTTTCTCCTTAAAAACCTCTAATTTCTCCCATTTCTTCATTTTTAACTCTCGGGATTCTATGTAGCAAAAATGGTGGAGAAGAAGATGAACAACACAAGCTCTAGATTTTTCTCTCAATTAACTCTTCAGCCGAAATTCACTTTTAGTCCCTCAAAACTTAACTTCTTACAAAAACAGTCCCTGAAAAAAACCGCCCAATAGTCCTTGAGTTATGAAATAGTATTCTCAAAAGGTCCTTTCAAATTATCCAATGGTCCCTGGATTATAACACAATATTTCAAAAAGATCCCTCCATCTTACCTTTTCAGTCCTTGGTTTTCAGAAACATTTTATATCAATCCTTTTCATTTTATTCTTTAACCCAAAAATCTTTTTAAAAAAACTTTTTACATTTAAGTCCTTGTTCTTTTCACTTGGGTTTCTCACCAAAATTACTCTGTACAAAAATCTTACTGCAACTGTAGTAATACCCTGAATATATTTTTCCAGTAATTATCCAAAGGTTCAGGGTATTACAATATAGGTCCCCCAAACAACTATTGCCAAAACAAAATCACAAAATTCATATATTTACCCTCGGTGATCCGAGACAAAATTTATCAAAAGCCATATTTTTACCCTCGGTGACACGAGCCAAAATTATCAAAGGCCGATATTCTTCACCGACGGCAAGCGGTGGGAAACTATAGTTTGTATAACAAAATACGTGTCGACACGGTCAGGGTTATTGCATAGTTAATGGGGGACTAGTTTCTATGTCAAAATACGGCATATTCACAAAACAATAAACTAACAATATTCGCATTGGGCATAATACGAATAATTTGTCAAACAAAATTTTTATCAGTCGTATGATCCCATTTTATCATAGCAAAATAAACCAGTTAGTTGAACAGATAATTTAAAAATAATAATAATTATTATTATTATTAATCAGAAATTAACTAAGACATATTTGAAATTCATAATTGGAATAATACATATTTAGATAAACTATATAAAAGTTTAGAAATTAAATAATCCGAATTTAAAATAAATATTTAAACCTTTCAGATAATTCTAATCCAAAATAAAATATCATTAACTCAAAATTTCAAATAATTTAAGTAATTCCAAAAATAATAATAAATAACTAATTCAAAATATATATGTCAAAATAATCATTAATTTTCTTTAAAAATTTCAAAAGTTCACAAAACTTGAATTTTCAAGTATATACATATAATATGATTTATATGTGGGATACTTACCTGATTAATACCCAAAAATACTCTCAAACCTTACACCTTTGGCATGCCCTATATTTGGGAAGAGATCCTATTAGCTTTAAATAACAAAATCGAGGCTAACAAGCAATAGTATATATATATATATATATATATAAAGATTTTTAGAAGGGTACAAATGCAAAAAGTTCAAAGTATTATTCTACACTCCCAAATATTGATTATTGTGAGGGTACAATAGCAATTACCCATTCTAAAAGCCATATCAATAATTCCAACATGATAGTACTAAAACCCTTGTAACTTCACTCACACTTTTCCAAATCACAAATTCCAAAATTCTAGTAATAATAGACACCTAACACTATAACATATCCAAAATTCACATAATTTAGAGTACTACTCAATTTATAACATTCAATTGAATCTCTAACTATTTCTGCAACTTATAATTCAGACATATACTTTTAAAATATGCATATCTCTTAACCTACAACTCCAAACTTAATGAAATTTTACTGACAATCAGACAACTCAAAAATGAACGACTTTATTATTTTTCACCTTATCTAATTCAATCTCCATGATCATCAAAATTGGCCATGATTCTTCAAGTTCTGTACAGAAATATCATCCGAGACAATTATATTAATAAGGCTATATCTCACAGACTATAGATGCATAAAATCTGAAATTTTGCAGGTATTTATGTAACATCAAAATCTACAACTTTTTATATTTTACTCTCCTTCAAATTCTTCCTCTAATATCCTTAAAAATCGAGAGGAATTTTTTTGCTATAGTCAAAAAACAAAAAAATCGAAAACCTATCAAACTAAAAACAACTAGCAATTCCTTTCACATGGCGAAAGATTGTATCTCAATCAACTATACTTCAAATTACATCAAACATATCATGCAAGATCTCATTCTTGAGATGTGATTTAATCCATAAAAACATCATGATCAAGATCCTAAGTGCACACATCAAAAGAGAAACAAAACTCTTTCAAACCACAAATTGGGAACAAACCCTAGAAACTCAAGAGCTAAATCTAAAGTTTAAAGGTGAATCACAAATAGGAACAAATTTTAGGGTTTCAGAAAGAAAGAAATCTAGAGCCAACCGGCATCAATAATAATTGCACAAAGGTTAAAGATCCTACCTTGAAAGAAGCAAAACAACTCTCGAGAAGAAGATCCACTTGTCCTTGCCGCCGACACCACCATGAAATAAAGGAAAAGAGGGCTAGGGTTTTTTTTTATAAGCGGTCGTGGCGGTGGAGCTGCAATCATATCGTGATATTTGGTAACCGTAAGGATAAGAACAAGGGTTTTAAAATCTTATAATGGTGGGGCTCACACATATCCTAAGATGACAATACCTTGTGGGAAAAAATTGATTTGTTGAGATGGAAATACAAATATCACTATTACTTGAGTTATATATAATTTAAGTTGAGAAATAAGTAATTTAGTAGTAAACCATCACAAAGTTCACAAAGGAGTGAGGGTTCGAAACCTTGTTTCATAGTATTGTTCTTGTATTATATATTATGATATAGTATTATTTATCAATATTATTTGTTGATTTTAATGCGAGTCTCATGTAGAAAGAATAATATTTTCTCCGCTCCAAAATTGCATGACAGAAAAAATTTATTTATAAAAAACCATTAAGCTACTGTAACTATTATAATTTATACTTGCATATTCTTTTAAAAATACCTTGTCACCTTTGTAATTTGAGTTATATAATTTTAAACATTCATAATAATAATAATAATATTATTATTATTATTATTATTATTATTATTATTATAGTATATTATCTTTGGAGAAGAAATGCATGAGCAGCTTTCATAGGAGGATTTGGAAATTTAAATTAAATAAAATATTAGAAAAAAAAATTACTTGCGTTTTATTTTCAGCTTAACTTTGTGTATTTGGAAATTTTAATTATATGTAAACAAAATATTTCATTTTATTTTCTTTCTATTATTATATTTAAAAATTGATAAATAAATTGAACTACAGCTCACTGGAATCCAATCGTTCCAGGGTCCTTTCTTTATTAAGACGTAATTTTGCTAAAGTTGAGGGCTTTATGGTAATTTCAGGTCTTGAACAAGGGTTTGATAACAGCGATGTATGTGTATATATATATAAAGACGAGAATGTCTGAGAATCCCGAAAGCATCGCCTGAGAGTAAAAAAGAGTGGGTTTTGAGAAGAAGGCTTCGATTTCGATTTCAATTGTTCTAAAAATCTCTTCTTTCTTCGATCTCATACCTCTTGATCGACCGGAGGGTTGATTTTGGGGAGTTTTTTATTCGTCTTCCTCGCGTGGAAAGGTGAAAGATCTAACCTTTTTTTCTTTTCTTTTTTTTTTTTCACAAATTGAATGGCCTTTTGTTCTTGTTTTTAAGTTTAATAGATAAAAAAATTGATTTTGAATGTGTGAGATGTTGAAAGGATGTTCCTTTTCTTGTTTTAGTATGCCCTGATGGTTATGTGTGTGTTTTTTGTGTGTGCTATTATGGATCTTTTGTTAAATTTTCATTTCGAAAGATTGGGATTTTCCACTCATTTATGTATTTATATACTCTCTGTTACTGTTTTGCTTCATGGTAATGTGGATGTTAGAAAGTGGCTGATTTCCTCATAATATCTTGAATTTTCTAATGTGAATTATATCTCGCAATTACTGAATTAGGAACTCCTGTGTGTCCATCATATGGTTTTAGTTTAAATTGGTTTGGTTTTTGATGATGTGGTTCTGGGTATTTCATTTGTATGTTTTCTTAGTTACTGATTCCATTTCAACCTGCTCGTCTTTCATTCCTGCTAATTTTTTTAAGCTAAAGTTGTATCTTTTAGATTCACTCCTCTTCTAATATTAATATCTTTCTGAGTATGTCCACAATTTAATTTAATGGCTTTCATATTTATATTGTTGTGTAGAGGATTTGGGTTCAGGAAGTGTGTTATGATGCAAATCTCATACTGCTTTTTGTTATTTATCTTGTTGTAGATGTTACTAATATACTATCTTTTGCTAATATATACAATCTCAAGTTGATTTTGGATTAAAGTTGCAGGGAAAAGAATTGGAAGAACCAAAAAAACCAGGGAATGCTGAAAGATGTGTGTGCTTGCGGAGAATTTATCGCGTGAGGTTTATCTGTTCGTAGCTCCATTTGAGCTGCCCTTATTTATCCTTGATGAGATTGGAGACTCGGTGCTTCATGCACAAAAACTGAATGGAGCTCAGAATTTAAAGAAGCCTGTCGTAATAGATCACGACATTGGTGACGACGGTTGAGATCGACCTCCCTACTATCCCGCATTCGTGGATTGTTTGCAATATATATTGATTGTTGTTTGAGATATATATACATATCGTAAATGGGGACAGAGAACAAAGGAAGTTCTGTTTTGATGCAAAGATATGAATTGGGAAAACTATTAGGTCAAGGAACTTTCGCCAAAGTTTTCCATGGCAGGAATCTGAAAACCTCTCAGAATGTTGCTATAAAGGTGATTGACAAAGAAAAAGTTTTGAAGGTTGGTCTCATGGATCAGATAAAGCGAGAGATTTCGGTAATGAGTTTGGTGAGACACCCTTATGTTGTTCAGCTTTATGAAGTCATGGCAAGCAAAACTAAGATATATTTTGTCATGGAGTATGTCAAAGGTGGTGAATTGTTCAACAAGGTTTTGAAGGGGAAACTCCGGCAGGAGCTTGCGAGGAAATATTTTCAGCAGCTGATTAGTGCCGTGGATTTCTGCCATAGCAGAGGTGTGTATCATCGTGATTTGAAACCAGAGAACCTTCTTCTGGATGACGACGAGAATCTGAAGGTGTCTGATTTTGGTTTGAGTGCTCTTGCCGAGTCGAAAAAGCAAGATGGACTGCTTCATACTACCTGTGGAACTCCTGCATATGTTGCTCCTGAGGTGATAAATAGAAAAGGATATGATGGAGCGAAAGCTGATATCTGGTCATGCGGAGTGATCTTGTTTGTCCTCTTGGCTGGTTATCTCCCTTTCCAAGATCCCAATTTGATGGAGATGTATAAAAAGATCGGAAAGGCAGAATTCAAGTGTCCTAATTGGTTTCCTAGTGATGTTCGGAGATTGTTACTAAGGATACTTGATCCGAATCCTAATACAAGGATCACAATTGCGAGAATTATGCAGAATCCTTGGTTCAAAAAAGGACTTGATGACAAACTAATGCAGAATGGAATGCCAACGACGGAACTGGTGCCAGTGGATATTGATTCTGTTCTTAGTTCGTCTGACACTGGTAAGACAGAAGTGAAGCAAGAGATGGCGAAACTGACAAACTTGAATGCTTTCGACATCATCGCTCTCTCTGCAGGGTTTGATCTTTCAAGTTTATTCGAGCAGACTGACAACCGAAGGGAGGTGAGATTTACTTCTACACAACCAGCTTGGAACATTATTTCAAAACTGGAAGATATTGCAAGAAAATTGAAGCTTAAGGTCAAGAAGAAAGATGACGGAGTCTTGAAAATCGAAGGATCAAAAGAAGGCAGGAAGGGAGTATTGGCCATTGGTGCAGAAATCTTCGAGGTCACTCCTGCATTCCATCTTGTGGAGATAAAGAAAACAAACGGCGATACACTCGAGTATCAGAAGCTAATGAAACAAGACATAAGGCCAGCTCTGAAGGACATTGTTTGGGCATGGCAAGGTGATAAGCAGCAGCAGCAGCAGCAGCAGCAGCTTCAAGATGAAGAAGACGAGCATTAAAAACTTTCCACCATTCTACTGTTTTGCAGTTGTTATGTTTCAGTTGTTACTATTGTCTATGTTTTTTGAGTGGGCGCTTGTGAGCTTGTTTGCATATGTTGATACTTCCAAAACGTGTGCTGTTGGACATAATTTAGCAATGGAATTTTGTTGACTTTTTCACATGTGAATTAGATTTGTTTGTCCATCAATGATGCAATTCATATCATTACTTAATTCTGTAATCATACACAAGCAAACACATGAGAGAATGAAGTAATGAGTACACAAGGCATGCTAGACAGGCAAAACAGAGAGTCTAAAGAGTATTAGAGTTGCAAGTTGAGAGAAAGAGAATTAGAGGGACCATTGATCCAACCATCCCCTGTTTATTAGGATATATATATCCTTCCAATGGGGTAGCCTTGCAGACAGGATCTTCTCTACCTCCAATTAGATTGTCATTTAGTGATACTTTTTTTTCATGGGATGATGGACCTCAAGGATTTTGAATGTGGAATCATAAAACTAGTAGTCAACTAAGCTAGATTCATGCATGCTTTGAAATCATTTACTGTTAGGTTCTTACTGTTCTACTAGTGCTCCATGTCGGCCATTAGATTCAAACAAAAACATCATAATGGTTGTTTTAATTGACCATCAAGTCCTCTCAGATGTTGAAATTTTCATCAAAATCAGCTAAAACTATTGCACCCACTTCCTTCAAATATATATATATATATATATATATTAAGACAGGTCGGCAAAGCAATTCCTTAAACAAACTAAAACAGAAGAGAGAAATCTAGCATCATTAAAGCTAACCATAGAATAACAAGATAAACCTCATGTCCACTTATGTAATGAACTAGAAAAGGCCACTAAAAGGCAGCACAATGCCACCCATTGAGCTCACATAAAGCCGCAAAGTAAGGAATGTTTGATAGGTCCGTTTTTGGATTGGTTTATGAAATAAATATTTATTTTTAAACTTGTATAAAGATGGTTCCAACCTAAATGTTTTCATAGGTTTTTAATCCACAAATTTTCCAGAAATTACTGGCTCTAAATCAATCTAAAATAAACGGTAAGAGTTCTATAAAAGGTAGATTTTGTCCTATGGGTATTATTTGTATACACATTACTTCTATCACTTGGATAAACTTTTGATGATAAGGTATTTGGTCTAAATCAATAATGCATTTAACATGTTAATCATTTAAACATATTAAAATATTTAAAATAATTTTAGAGTTTTTATATAGGGCTTTTTTGTCCTGCTGATCCGAACTCGTGCTTATGCTGCCTGTCCAGTTATATATATATATACATACATACATATATATATATATATATATATATAAGTAGAAAAAAACAAAAGAAAAAAAAAGATAAAACTTTTTTTTTACTATATATGTGTTTTTTTTTCCCCATGTAACTCAATCCAATACATTTGATAATAAGATTATCATAATTATCAGTTTTGACTAGATTTCAGCAAATCAAATGTCAAGTGTTTTATCACTATGATTATTGGCTCCGCCAGCAACAGTGTTTTCCACCCTCTTCTTCATCTTCCTCTTCATCACCAACCACCGCCATGCGACGATCGCCCAGTCCCATGCATGCAAGACGACGTAAGTTCCGATGCCGGCGATGAGTCCATAAGCAATCGAGTACGTCAATGGCGTCAGAATCAGTGTCATAAACGCCGGTATAGCTTCCTTCATGTCTCCCACTCTATCTCCTTCACTGACTTCATCATCATCACTCCGACGAGCACCAACGGTGGTCCTACTGCCCACGGCGGTATCGAAGCTAGCAATGGAGTGAAGAAGAAAGCCAGCATGAAATACCCGGCCACCGTCATCGCCGTCAACCCCGTCCTCCCACCTTCTCTAATCCCCGTTGAAGACTCAAGAAACGTAGTCACCGGCGAGGTACCAAGTAAAGAGCCGATGATAATTGCAGTAGCATCAGACATGAATGCAAAATACTGGCCTTCAAAGCTACCATCACCGGCAACAAAGCCGGCGAAGTTAGCCATGGAGTATAAAGTGCCGGTGGTGTCAAGAATGTCTACGTAGAGAAAAGAGAGAAGAGCTTCCCAGAAGAATGGTTTGGTTATGCCTGAGAAACGGAGAGCGCCGGCGGTGGACTGGATTTTTGTGAACGTCGACGAATTTTTTTGAAATAGTTAAAAAGCATCGTCGCCGGAGGGAGTGTTAGGGAAGGTGGTGACTGAGGTGTTGCGGAACCAGGAGATGAAAGTGACGAAGAGAACGCCGTAGATGATGGCTCCCTTGACGTGTTTGATAAGGCATAAGGAGATAATGAGGAAGCCAACGGCGGCGAGCCAGAAGGTGGGGGCTGAGCATGCGGTGGTGGAGACAGAAGATGGGGGAGGAGACGGTGGAGTTGGGGAGGAGAACGGTGGTGCCGTTGGAGAAGGTGAGGACTGGGGAAAGGGAGGCACGGTCGGAGACTGGGCAAGCAGCGAGACCTAAGATTGTGGATGGAGAGAAGCCGATAAGGCCTATGCCTTGATTGGGCTGAAGGCCGATGAAGGCGAGGAAAAAGGCCGATGGCGGCGGAGGAGGAGATGCGGATTGGATTTGGTATGAGTGAAGTGAGTTTACCACGAAGGCCGATGGCGGAGATTAGAAGAAAGATAAGACCTTCGAGGAAGATGACAGCGAGGGCGGTGCGGTAAGGGAGGTTGCCGGAACCGTGGAAGCCGACTACGGAGTAAGCGAAGTAAGCGTTGGTGCCCATACCGGGGGCGAGAGCGAGAGGGAGGTTGGCGAAGAGAGCCATGAGTAAAGAGCCAATGGCGGAGGAGGCGGCGGTGGCGACGATGAGGTCACGGCGAGCGGTGGAGATGCAGGAAGAGTAGCCTGGGTCGACGGGAGGGAACTTGCAGGTTGGAGAAGGGTGAGTGCAGTCGGAGATGGAGCAGGTGGCGCCGGAATCGGAGAGGATTGAAGCGTTGATGGCGAGGATGTAGGCCATGGTAAGGAAGGTGGTGGTGCCGGCACGGAGCTCGGTTGTGAAGGTTGTTTGTCGTTGGGTTAGTTTGAATCTCCGGCCGATGAAGGATTTGGCCATGAAGGCATTGAGGCGAGTAAGGTGAGATGGTTTTGGTGGTGGTGGTGTTGGTGGTGGTTCTAGGGAGATCCATAAGATAAGAGAGGGTGTAAGAAGAGATTGAGAGAGGTTTTGGTAGAGAAGTTGGTTATATTTGAATGGTGGTGGATATATAAATTATGAGAATTGACTTTGAGAATGTAAAGAAGCTTCACAGTTGGAAAAATCACAATCATGTAAAAAAATTTATCTTTGGTTCACTGTGTGTATTGCTTGCATGCATGGGAGAGAGATGTATGGGTCTCTTCACTAGGGTGTTCGTTACGCTAAAAATCTATATAAAACCGAGATCAAAACCATACAAAGTAGAAGCTCATATTGTTTAGTTACTATTCTTTATTAGTGCTCTATCACAGTCTTATATGTGTTTTTCATTAAAAAAATATATATATATATATTTATGACACATACGATAGGGCAGAATCAGAAAAATACTTTTTTTGGAACCAGTAAATATGAATTCCATAAAAGTGATAATAGTTGTTTGTTGAGTTTATTCAATATTTATGTACATCTTTGATTTCTTTTTGAAAAACTGTTTGTTGCTTGTTTATTAAAAAAAGAAATTTATATTTATATGCATCTAATGGAGTATGAAGTACGATGGATAATATTTAATTTATATAATATTATTATTTAAAATACTGATTAAGATCAACATAGAATTTTTTTTATAAATATCTGAATGAATTTTTAGTAGTTGAGTTGAAAGGGATTTTAACTTTTAAATTTTGGTTTGAGAGGTATTGAAATTAAAATGATAATATTATGGACTACGATATATTTACATCTATTTAATTTTATATTATTATGAAATAATTTAAATCTAAATTAAATTTCATTTCATTTTTCTCTAAATTATTAACTAATCATTGTAACTTTTGTTCTAATTAATTTCTTGTCTAGGTCTATTTCTTTCAACCTAGTTAGGTTTATAATTTGCTTAACTTCTACATTTATTTCTATTCTTTAATAAAATTCATTTGATTGTGTTTCATCAACATCTTACATATATATATATATATATTCCAATTCCTAATTATATTATCATTTCTATTTAATAATATTTATTACTAAGAATTATTTGTTATTTAAATGCATTATTCAGTGAAATAATAATACATAAAACACCAATTCAATTTTAAATTCATCTGTCATCATACAGCAAAAAGTTATTGGTTATCAATAAAGGAATGGCACAGAATTTTCATATGTCAATTAAAAATAATAAAAAGTTAAAAAAAGCAAGCTGTAATTACTATTGTAAAAAGTATTGAAATAATACATGGTGAGGGAAGTAGGGGTCCAAAAGACTCCAAACTCCAAAAAAATTCTTTTGCAAAGTTTGTTTAATTTTTTTAATAAAAAGCAAGCAATGGACATGTACTCATGTACATCTAATTTATTCTATCCATCTACTTTTTAGTGGTTTTAGATGAGGATCATTCTCATTAACATGGCCTAGCTCTTTTGTCAAATGGTTCCACTCCCAAGAGTTGCACCTTTTTCTTTTTTTAAAAGACTTTGTTAAAAGTTTATGAAAGGTCTAATGACCATTTGATTGAGTTTGGATGGTGGTTAATGGTGATGTATTGGCCATGGTTGGCATCCACTTACCTAATAAAGTGTTAGTAGCGTGTCAGAGTGACCAACTTCAATGTTTGCAATAAAGTTTGAAAAACATAGATAAGATGGTAATTGGTTGGTGAGAAAAATTAAAGCTTGTTTCCATGAAGTTCCATGTACCAAGGAATGTGTCATTTTTATGACTAACTTGATTCTTTGTCTGTCACTTGCTAACTTGTTTTGGAGTGTAAGGATGACTTGGAGTAATTTATAATTATTATATGTTTTTTTCAATAAAAAATAATCATCATCCACAAGACATATCACTTGCTTTTTTTTGTTTTTAATTTCACATATGCTTTTTGAATTTTTATGTTTAATGAGGGTTGAAAATTAGGTTTTAGGAGCATGTGGTCATATCAATGGGACTAAATCCATGTGAGAGATCATGAGAGAAGTATGAGAAATTGATTAAAATGACACACAAAAAATGTGTGTGATAACTTGGGCTAAGCATATATCTTTTGGTATTTTTGAAATTATTATGAAAATTTATGGTTAGATTTAATTTGTCTCACTTTGATCATTTCCATTTTTTTATTTTTATTTTTCTTTTTTTAATGTAGAAGATACAATGTCAATGATCACTGTTTTATCAATTACTTTTGATATAACTTTGACTCATTCTAATTTTATAAATATATATTCAAAAGATGTAATTTAAAAATAATTTCAACCGGAAAAAAAGTTTTAAAGAGAAGCTGAGAAATTTCATATCAACCATTTGAAAAAGCTTAGAGTTTTTGGGACCTCGTGTTGCGAACTCTGATGAGGTTCCAACTTCGAAGGAGACACTTGTTTTTAGCACGGGCTAGCGAGCTTGGGGGTTTGAAGGGAGTCTTGCTTCCTCATCTTGCTTTTATTTTTCGCTTTGTTTCTTTTTGGTTGATGTACCACACCTAGTGATTCGTTGCTTTTCGTTTTTAGTCTCTTCGGTTGATAGAGGCTTTAATGAATGTAGTTTATCCATATTTAAAGATAATAATAATAATTTTTAACTCGCATATTGGGAGGGAGTGAGGCACAAATGGTGCCCTTAAAAAGAGATTTCATATATGTTTATATATATATATATATATATATGTATATATCTCCATGCATTAAATTTTATTTTTAAACAAAAAAAGGTTTTTGCAAACGTATAGGATTTGATAGCTTGGAGTTAACCAGTCCTTGATTATCTAGAGCTTTTGCACAGCCCAGCTACAAAAGAACGGCCCAGATGGACCTCCCTTAGAAAACTGTCAACAAAGCTCTGCTACCCATACTCCCCATGTTGATATATAGTCATCGCCCATTGTGAATAGAACCCTCTAACGAAAAAGGTTTTTCCAAACGTATGGTTGAAGCTTGGGTTCAGTCCTTATTATTGAGTTTTGCACAGCCCAGTACAAAGAACGGCCCAGTGGACCTTTAGAATTAAAAGCTTGTACCATATATATATATATATATATATATATATATTAAAAATATTACGGTCTGAGTTACAGCATATGGTTGAGCGTACTAACTGTACGCAGAATGCCTAATAATGAATACATGTACATCTACTGAACTAAAAAAGACATTTTATTTTGCATCTAATTTTTATGAAAGGAAATCTGTTACTAAGATCAAGTTTAAATTTATGATGAAGTTTATAAAAACTAATATTAATGATAAAATGATTAATTAAGTTGAGACAATAAAAATTAAAAGATATATATATATATATAGTATACGTTCTCTGCAATGCTCTATGGGAATGAAAAGAATAGAAGAGAAAACAAAGAGAGATTTACAAAAAGAAGACGGAACACAAAAAAATGGGTAACTAAATGAGTATCGAACACTAGTTGAATCGGTTTCAAAGGCTAATTTTAGTTTAGTTATTAT
This sequence comes from Dioscorea cayenensis subsp. rotundata, assembly GCF_009730915.1. NCBI lineage: Eukaryota > Viridiplantae > Streptophyta > Magnoliopsida > Dioscoreales > Dioscoreaceae > Dioscorea > Dioscorea cayenensis. Next base: position 29,553,665 of record NC_052477.1, read on the forward strand.
TATGATAATTATCACATGTTTGATAAAAAAAACTATGCATCCATTTTTTTTTAATGTGTAGAGCATTGTGCTTCTCAGTATAATATACATTATTATTTTTTGCAATTATTGATAATATTGTGTGAATGCATCTGCTTTAATTTATCATTAACACAAATAGATGGTTTGTAAATCTGACGACTGAAACACAAGCGTTCCTATAATTGATATATATATCACTCAATGGTTACACTAATACTAATATAAAGGGGAAAAATAATTATCTTTTTTTATACATCTTCCAATTTTATTACTACACTTGATTTTTGAGCAATCAATTGGAACCTTTTTCCTTGGATCAAAAAAACAAAAATAAAATGCAAGATGTATGTTTTAGTTATTACAAAAACTTAATTTAGTTGTTAAACAAGAAACTTTAAACTATTAAAAAATTGATAGTTTTTGGTCCACGTCCAAAAATTTTTCTCTAAAACCTAAAATAAAGTATACAATTATAGTTAAAACTTAAAAAGCAGCCCATGCCATATAAAAAGTGGAATAATAAATTGATAACAAACTCCAATGTTATTTTATTCGGATTAACATCTTTTTACTAGATGATAAATAATGATATGGCAAGGTCCCCATCAACAAAAGTTGTGAATTTGAGATTGCCGGCATTTGACAAGGTAAAATCCATGAAAACTTTAAATTTGTATTGTTAGTGAGATAAAGTTACACAGCAATATCTAACCTTACATTAGCATCTTAAATTGTGATTTAAGCTTAAAGGTTCTGTTTAGCTGACAAGCAAATAAAAATTTAAAGGTAATATTGATGCAAGTAAAATACTAAAAATAAAAATCATAATTATCATACTTAGTGATGATAAATATACTCAAACTTGACCCAACTTATTCTATCTGAATTTGACGTTGAAAATTAGCTTTCATCGAGTTTCAGGTGAAAACCAACTATTATGAAATCTGGGCAGGGATTAGTACAAAAATTTTGATTCCTTATCCAAATTAAACTAAAAAAATAAAATTAAAAAAAAACCGTTATATACATTCATAAATACTCATTTCTTGGATTTTTTGTATTATAGATTTGACATAGTTAACTTTGTTGATGTGATTTTATAATAATGTTATTTGTTTAGTGTTATAATTTTATTTTATTAAAAAATTTATGCATTTATTTTAAATTAATTTTTTATATAAAAAATTAATATTATAGATTACTTTTTTTTTTACTTATCATATTTACCTAATTCACACTGATTAAAAAAAAATTGGTTAAAGTTAGTTAGTTACTTATATTTTATAAAAAATTTCATTACTTTCCAAAACTACTCCTATTTAAAACTCTACTAATTTGAATATATGATTTAATGCTTAATTAGCATGTAATTTATCGAAAATCTACAAGTATATTAAATTAAAAGATAAATTTGAAAAATATATTTAATCTGCACAAAATTTTTAATGTAACAAATAAAACAAAAAATTTTTCACAATATATTAAATAAAAATCGGAAAGAGTAGGTATTATTTTTGTAGAGGAGGATGTTTGGCGGGATCTTTAAAGATACCCGATTCCTCTGAGTGCGGGACAAAAAACACAAGGCAAGGTCCACACAAACAGTGTGTTATAAATCAATCCCTAAAAAATCTCTGTTGCTTATTTATTTAAACATGGAACTCTTAAACTTATCAAAACTAATCATTGCGTGTGATCAACCCAAGTTTTGTTTATGTTGTCAGGACTTTGTCCGTATGAATCCTTCCCAACAAAGCATCAATGGATGAATAAAAAGCTGAAGTAGCAACAAATTAAAACATGCCAAGTGTGAGTCATATAAATCAATGAGAATGGTTTTGTCACTGATTGATAATAACTGTACAAAAATTATATACAAAGAACATTGGCATGACCCTTGATCATTAATTGGTATTCCTTTATGGCCATTCATTTTAGTGGCTGATTTAATTTGAGTCAGTAGGAAAATTATTGAAATTAATAGTATCCACAACAAACCACAACTCTGTTGCTTGAGTGGTTTCACTGTTTCCCTATTTTTGTGATTTATAGTAGCAGTGTGTGCATTTGATTTTTGCAATAACTCCACTACTCATTGTTAGCCACATTAATTTTTTTTTAAATTTTTTGAAAAAAAACATATGAATTATTAAAATTAAAAAAAATTCAAATTTTGTCAAGTCATTTTGGACCAAGAATAGTAGTGTGTAGAGCCCATATAAAATTGTTAGGGAGTCTTAATTTGATTATATCTATGTGAAGTTTTTGAGTTTCATATTTATTTTAGAACAAAACTTAACTACTTGGTGACCAGGGGCATTAGATGTTTGAAAAATGGGTACTATTAAATTAGGTGAGTTAGAAAATAATAATTAGACAGCACTCAGGTTCAGGCGATGAGTGAGTAGTGAAGGTGGTGACAGCGAGCCCCGTTTGTTTGCTCGTAGTTGTATCGCTTCCTGAGTGCCGTCCCCTGCGTTTTATTGTATTGTTGTGTTGCAGTGTGTCTGCTGTCTCGCCCTTTGTCGTTGTTGCTATTGTTTTTTCAGTCTTCCACTTCTAGTGGACTATTTCTGTTGTTTTGTTCTTCCCTAATGCAGGTGGCCACATTTTCAAAAAAATAAATAAATAAATAATAAAAAAATAATAATAATGGGACTTTTGTTGGTAGTATTGCTACTCCAACCCAACTAATTAAGCTAATATTTCTATAATTAATTATTAAGCTAATTTTTTTAATTATTAATTTGATCCTCCCATCCAATTGGAGGGCAAACATCTATAATAAATTGCTTGGATTATTTTTTAAAAAATTGCTTGAATTCATCCATAAATTATTTTATTGCTTAAAAGCTTACCTAAAAAAATTAATTTAATTTAGATAAGATTTTTGAATAATTTTGTATCGCTAATTTCAGAGTATCTCTGTGATAAAAAGATGATAACTCATTTTCTTTCCAAATAAAAGGTTTTTTCCACAACAATGATTATAGAGTGTTGGTTTGCTGATATTTCCATATTAAAAAACCTAATTCTAAATTTTTATAATTTTTTTTAACTTAAATATTATTTTTTCACAACAACTTAACACACAATAATATACACAAAAATAATATCATCAGAACTCGTCAGAATTAATAATACCGACGAGAACTAATTTAATCTAAAATAAAAAAATTGATATTTCCTTACCCTTCCAAGCAGAAGATTGTGAGTTCAAAATTTCAGAGGGATCAAGGATTATTGGCTTATCGATATATACATAAAAAAAAAATATATATTACCATTGAGATTTTCCGGCCATCACCGGTCATCGCTCAGACCGAGCTTCTCCTGCCAATACCCACCACTCCACCGTTCATTGCGTTCAACCTCCACCAAGACCAATTTCCCGGGCAACCGGTAAACTCCAACACGTGCGGGAAGATTACCATTATGCCCCTCCACAAGCACTAAATTCCCATCTTGTCCCTTATCATTTACAGTACCTCTCTTTGTTCTTAGCCCGTCTGATTTTGCAATCTCGACCACGCGGTCGAGAACCGACCCGGCCGGTTCGGTCGAGATGAACCGTTCCCAGTCCGGCTTCGGACCGAATAAACCGGACAAATCGAAACCGGAGGAGAAGGAGATAATATCGAAGGCGTTCATCTCACGGTCATCGAGCTTCGAGACATCTGCCTCGAGATTAGAACCAAAACGCGCCATCTCAGCGATCTCATCGTCTTCTAGACCCTTCCGGAACCACGGGTCGCGGAGGATCTCATCGACGGTGATCCGGGTCTCGGGATTCGTGTTCAGGATGCGGGAGAGAAGCCGCCGGAGCTCCGGCGATGTCCACCGTGGGCACCGGAACTGGCCGCGGTAGATCTTGCGGTAGAGATTGGAGATATTGGAGTCGTTGAAAGGGAGATACCCAGCGGTGAGTACGAAGAGGACGATTCCGGCGGACCAGACGTCGACGGCGGCGCCGGCATAGCCCTTTCTAGAGAGGATCTCCGGCGCGACGTAGGCCGGGGTGCCGCAGAGGGTGTGGAGAGGAGAGGGGTTTGAGGGTTGGAGAGCGGAGAGGCCGAAATCGGTGACCTTGAGATTGCCGTGATCGTCGAGGAGGAGGTTCTCGGGTTTTAGATCTCGGTGGAATACGCCACGAGTGGCAATAACCGAGGGCGGAGACGAGCTGGCGGGAAGATAGCGGCGGGCGGTGTCCTCCGGGACGTGGCCGCCGGAGGCGAGGCGGGTGAAGAGCTCGCCGCCTTTGAGGAGTTCGAGGACGAAGTAGATCTTGGTGCGGGAGGCGAGGACCCTCATGGAGGCGGACGACGTTTGGGGTGGCGGAGGCGGCGCATGGCGTCGATCTCACGGTGGACGTTGTCGGCGAGGTTATGCTTCGTGATTCGCAGCTTACTGATGATCTTGATGGCGACTTTGTGACCGGTGGTTAGATCGCGGCCAAGGAGGACCTTAGCGGAGGCGCCGCGGCCGAGGAGAGGACCGAGCTCGTACTTAGTTGAAGATCACCTTCGACCATGGTTTCTCGCCGGAGTCCGGCGAGAGGAGATCTCGGTGTACGGCATGGCTTTTTCAGGTACTAGTAATACTTTTTCTTCTTCGACGAAGCTTTGGATTTATAGTTTCATGAGTGAAGAGTGCGCGAGCCAACGAAAGGGTATTGGGTTTCCAGTGTTCCTCTTTTATCTTTTAAAGTTAACGTGAACCCACTAATAAGACAAGGTGGTGGGATTTGGATTAAGTAGGAATAAGAGTATAAATTTCTAATCATAAATAAATTGTTCAACCCTAATTTAGCGCTTAATTTGCAACGCGGGTCCGAGGTAATAAAAATAAAAATAATATAATATACTTGATGATAATAATTAATATGATTCATAGCATATATTTAGTTGGATTATTAGGAAGATTTTAGTTGGATTACACTTCACAAATCGTTCTCATATATCACATGACATATTAACCGGACGTTAGTTTATAGAAATATTTTTTTATATTTGTTAACACAAATTATCTATTAGGATAAACAATATTGAAGTGGGATGTATAATATTTTATTGATTATCATTCAAGTATTGTATCAATAGAAATTTTTTCAATCTCAATTATAAAAATTAATTCGCACAGTATAAATCTTCATATATGTATATATAAATTTAGATTTTTTTTTTTATGAAATGATGATCTTATTTTAAATAGTAAAGTTTTAGATTAATCCAAAAAAAAATTCAATAAATAATTTGGGCAAAAATAACGTTGTGTGTGTGTGTGTGTGTGTCTCACAACATTTTTTAATTAAAAATTTTAATTAGAATTTTTTTGTTAATCAAACGCGGTCCAAAGACACACTGTACATGCTGAAGAAGAGTACAAAGTACAAACCCAGTCCCTGAAATTCAAGTCTTACGTTATATATATATATATATATAAAAGAAAGCACATTCTAAATGCTTTTGCTGGTGCCAGTGTCCTTCCCAGGTCTCAGCAATTTCTCAATCAATAAATGCCATGTTATTATTCCAAAGAGGCTGTTTCAGCAAAAAGCCGTGCGCCACCATTCCTTAGGGTTTTAAATAAATTTTTATTTATGAAAGCGATAATCTTTATTAGTCAATAGATAACAGTCTCAAAAGTGAAAGGGGAGAAAAACTGTTCTTCACCCAAATTTCCTATAAAGTGTTTTAGATTGAGGGGCCCAAACTTAATTGTAGTTATATATTTTCCACATATATATATAGAAAGAAACACCAGTGGTAGATAAGACATTATGTAAGATACCAATGATTGATACTAAGTCTTGCATATATGATTTACCACATATATATATATATATATATATATATATATATAATTTACATCTCTAAGAACGTCTAGATAAGAATCTGGACGACCGATTATCACCGTCGGATCGGTGTAAACCAACCAACAACATCAATGGTACCCGTCCGCACCATCGTGATATACATCGTAGTACATCGCTTATCAACGTTATCCGCTAGACGAATCCAACGATCGATAAATGGACATCCATGATTTTTTATATATGACATCCAAAGACGGCCCTCATATATATATAAAGAAACACCAGTGGTGGATAAGACATTATGAAAGAAACCAACGGTTGATGAGTGAAGTGTGCATATATGATATACCATATATAGATATATGGAAGACATACACATACAATAAAAGAGGACCACATATGGTAGATATGGGTGAGAGATGAGCAAAGACTACCGTGATCCTCTGAGAACCAATGAAAGCCATGTCTTTTATTATATATATATAGTATATATATATATATGACAATTAAGGTAGTCGGACATTTGGGTTTGGTCCACTTAATGGAGTTAAGTGAGATAGAGGTGCCAACGTCAAATTTCCTTCTGGTTGTGGGCATGGCCACCATGCGAGCCCAACTGGAAATTATTAGAATTCAGAATTGTTGGCGTAGATGACTCTGCATTTGTGGTCCTGCCGCTGTGAGTCTGTGACCGTAAGCCAATGTTTACTGGTTGGAGGATGGGCTCTTGTTGGTCTTTATTTGTATACATACATGCATATATATATATATGGTATATATATATATATGCTATATATATAGATACATATATGCACATATTGAGTTGAAAAAGAGATTTGTTTTGTCTGCTTTTGTATTAATAGATTTCAGAAACTCCATTTTAAGAGATTGTCATGTAGACAATATGTATGAGAGGCATAGCTGATTCTGATTTATGATCTCCCATTTCTCGTGTCTTGTGATTCCGGAAAGAGATGAAAATACTCCTACAAGAGCACTACACCTATAATCGTGAAACAAATATATAAATAAGCATCGACCCAATATATGTCATGAACAATACAAAAACAATACTGTTGGAAGAAGAATTCAAACCTTTATTCCGTATTATCTTTGGATTGTAGAGACTTAGCTGCTGTTGTAGCTCATTTTCGCATCGCACGCACCATTTGCGTAAGAAGGTTACTATGCTTTCGCCGCACACTCGCTGGTACCGTTTCATGATAACACCGATACACGTACAGCATCGGAGCATAGCCGCAAAATCACGGTGTTATTCGGAGCACCTCGGCCTATGATGGGAGGCTCCATGCATGCTCGGGGTCTGGCCCGAGGCAGATTTTGCCATCGCGACTTTTCTCCATTTAGGGCAAATGCCACGAAAGAAGGTGACATTGATGTGGCTTCCAATCCGTGATGTGGCAAAATTTTTGCTCGGTGTGCGCTAATGATGAGATGAACCAAGCAGACGAGGCTCTGTCAGAAATGAGTCGATCGCGATCGGCACGAACCACGCCGACAGCGTGAATCGCAGGCACTCATGAGCCGACCACCGGAGAAACAAGATCAGAGGATGTAACCTTTTACGCAAATTGGAAGTTCAATAACCAAAATGAAACACAAACACGTAAGTTACCTCCTACAGAAAATTAACTTCCTTTATTAATCTTATGTAATACAATTAAGTTATCTAATAATTGACCACTAACCAAATACAGTTACAAGACGCTTGTAGGGGGGTTTTAGTGAATTGAGATTGTCCTCCCTCAGGAGAAGAGGAGAGGAGAGACATAAAATAAAAATGTTACATACATATATATATATATAATACAGGGGAAATAAATTCTTACTGTAGATTTTGCACTTATATATTATAAGATTTATATTTTATAAAAATCATATTATTTTAAGTATTAAATTTTTTTAATGTTATATATATGTTTGATAAATGCAGAGAAACAGTAACTGTCAATCATTACTATGAGAGTGATAGTTGACCATTCAGAAATGATCTATTACTTTGCTATGCATGAGTTGAGGCCAGGGGAGGGCAAAGGGCAGCCATGGACGCCTCCTAAATCATATATATCGATACATAATACATATTAATACATATATTATAAAAAAAATAATATTTTCAGAAAAATATTTGTGGAAACTTATTTAGTTTTTAATATTTTATAAATTAATTTATATAATATTTTTTTTATAAAAAAATCTAATGTTTAGCTAATTAGTTTTTTTATGTAAATTAATATGCAGTCTAAAATTATTACAGGTTTAGAAAAACATATTTGTAAAATTTCATTTTTTAGTTTTTAACATTTAATAAATTTATTATATTGTAAATAAAAAATTTTAGTAAAAATTTATTTTTACTAAACTTTATTTTTCTGCAACTTGAGTTTCTATAAATTAATATATATATTTAAAAAATAAAAAAATTATTAATTTTTCTACTTCACTTTTTTACTTGTCCTTCAATATATATGAGCTTCAATCATCTAAGCACGTCCGTAGAATTAAAATCTATAAACGTTGCTATCAACCGTTGGATCAAAATCCAATAGTTGATGATGGTAGTATGATATTGTCAGAACGTCATATCAGCGATTGGATCGAAATCCAAACGGTCATCACTATCATATGATGAGTCAGTAATCACGTCAGCATGAATCAGATTGCATGAAAAGTGAGATGTCACGTAATTTGATTTGAACAGCTTTAATCAATTTTGTGTACAATCAATACAAACAAACTCGGAACCGATCCAGACCCTATTTCTCGCGAATCCTACAACAATGTTTTAAAAACCAAAACTCAGACTAATTAACCCAACTAACCCATAATTAGCTCTCACTGTAGCAAATGAATGGGTATCATGCTGGTCTGTGGACTACAAACGTCCACAAATGATCTTTTCTATATATATACATATATAGAAAGTGTTTTCTGTTCACAGAATGTCCATAGAAAGCCAGAGAGAGAGAGAGAGAGAGAGAGATAATTTGGTAGATAAATAAGATGTAGATGCATGATCAATCGCAGATCTTGGTTTCAACTGGTTGAATAAGTATTTTGGGGTTTTAGTTAAGGTAGTAGAAATGGATTTGGATGGTTGGTGTGGATCCAACGGCCCACAACAACGTTCAATCTATGAACATGCGCAAAAGATCGAAGCTCATGTAGAGAAAGTGTTCTCTAGGCTGTTAGATGTTGAGTTTGAATTGTGAGGATAACTATTTTAGTTTAGTTTAGTTTTTTTTTTTTTAATTTTAACTGTCTATTAGCTATGTATTTTACCTCTGTAAGGTTATTTTATGTTATTGCATTACTTATTTGACGTGTCAGATAAATTTATCAAGAAATATGAAAACACCAAGAGTGAAAAATGGGTTTTTTTTTTTTGGTTATAATCTAATGAGGAACAAGTTCACCATAATGTAGGGCAGTTCAATGAGTGCTACAAAATAAAATAAAATAAAATAACATAAAGACAATTATATGGTCCTTAATATATTTGCTTAAATGATGAGAACAAAATCTAAAAAAATAAAAAAACTCCCAAACTATTTTTTATTTTTTAAGATTATTTTTGAATTAAGATAATATGTGTATACATACATTAGACATTACATGACGCACACATTATATGATACAGTGCCCATGAATTAGGTGGAATTAATATAAATTTAATAGAAAAAGGACCACAACATACGTTGCACTCTGATGGATCACAAAAGTTCATGTTCAAATCGACCTATTTTTGTAATTCATTTTTTTTTTAAGTTTTCAAAATTATGGTTGTATTTTTAATATTCTTTTTCCCCTATCTTTCTCATCATCAATTATCTCATTTCTAAAATATATCAAAGTCGCCACTTATTAAATTATAAAAAACTTTCATGAATAATCACGTAAGATTATTTCGACACCCAATAGCTCTATGACTAGTAAGCTAGTAGTTAAGAATACGTCCACATCATGTCTTATCACATAATAATCCTATTGACGAGACCATCAGTAGCGTCGAAAATCTCGAGTGATCGCTCGATGATAAAGCTTTTTATAAACCTCGAACGATCACTTTGATATATTATGAAGTTGGATGACTGAAGTGAAAATAAGGTAACATTAGATTACTATTCAAAAAATTAACCCGCTCACTGGGTTCAAAGGTAGCTCGCGCCATACTCAATGAGCTTGTTTGGCCCAAGACTAGCTTTCAGGTCAAGGATAGGGTAAGCTCACTCCCAACCCAAAAAGGTTACAAGGAAAGGGCAACTTAACCCAATCCCAGTAAGCTCTCCCTAGGCTTAAGGAGTTCTTTATGATTGTGAGAGCTTTATCTTACTTTTTAAGCGCCAGATAAGCTCCCTCAGTATTGAAGGGATGGCAATAATAATAATAATAATAATTATAATAATAATAATAATAATAATAATAATAATGGGTAAGAGAGTAATTTTTCATAGGTAAGGGCATAATGGGAACGTGCTAAAAACAGGGGATTTATTTTATAATGTTCATGAGAGCTGAATGTCATCTTGAAAGTGGAAACTCTACGACCTCCAAGCTCATTTTTTTCTTAATCATTACATGATGGATCCGATTTATTATGACAATTATTTCCTAATAAAAATATTTAGTAGGCTGTTTGTCGTCAGATTTCAAATTACATCAGAAAGTCAAATTACATGGACGAAATCACCATGCATTTTCACCTCTACATTATGGTTGTTTGTCATACGTAAACGAAAAATACGCACTTTACTTTTTCAGTGTTTGCTAAATTACAGTCTGAAATGGTACAGAGAACAGGGAAGTGCACACCGCTTAATGCTTATATTGGCATTGAAGAAAGATTAAAATTAAAATTTCAAATGCACCTTTAGTGTTTGGTCTGCTTTTATAAGCAAGTCTTTTGGTTTAAACTTCTAGCTGATGTTACCAAATCACTTGGGACGTAATAAAAGCATTTGAGCCATACAATGGTAATGTCTCAAACTATAACTTCCACCTCAAAGGCTATTTGATTCTGTGATAATACGTAAGCACTCGCGTATGAATCAAGTGGTAATATAAAAATATTACCATATTTATATAGTAGTATTGATAATTTTAATGATAATGTAAGATTATCAATACTAAAATATTACTAAATAAATTGGTAATTACATTACTACTAAAATAGGTGTTTATTGAGATTAGGGGTTAATTTTTCTTTCCAAATTTTACCTTTATCTTTTTCAATCTAATCCCTTTCTCATTGTTTCAAATTTGAGAATATCTTATTATTATTTTTATTATAATTCATTATTTTTATGTAAAAATTTTATTTTATTTTAACTTTAACTTTGCTCAAAATTTTAGATGCAAAGATATTTTTGATATACTAAAAATTTTATGATATTATGATTTTAATTATTTTTATCTAAAATTTTTATTTTTATTTTTAAATTTAAATTTGCTCAAAATTTGTAGATACAACGGTGTTTTTAGAAAAATTCGAAACACTATTAAGTTGACTTCTATGACCAACCAAATATAGTAATGAAAAATTATCAGTACTATGAGTTTACAATAAAATAGTTATCACAAATTACCAAGATATTTCTAAGCATATAGTATTCCTAACTTCATTACCATGGTAATACCGTGAATGAAACAATCCTTAAGAGGCACATTAAATGCATTAAATGCCATGCATATTAATTAATCAAAGATTAGCATCATGCTTAGGCTTGCCATCCATATGTACATGCTCAACCATGCATGGCTGTAAACAGATTGTTTCAAATTCATTAAACAATAAAATCACTTATTCATATATCATCATTAAACAGATCTTTCCCTATTTACAAACTATTAACTAATGTTTGCTTGCATACAAAATCTAATGTCTACATCTAATTAAGTTTGATGCGCAATTAAATCCTTTTATAAATTTATATAATATTTAATTAAAGCTTCCAATTTTGTCTTATCATTCATCATATGCAATAGAAATAATTAGTAAAACAGTTGGTAATGAACACATAATTACATAAATATCTAAAATTTACTGAATTGCCCTTGATGCGGCGAGTCTATATATATGTGGTCTTCATTGGTGCCAAAAGCCCATTGCATGTTACATGGCCTTTTGGTTATCTGAAATATTACTTTCACCATTGCTTTCTCCCAGTTATATGAGTTTATTATTATTTGATTAATATTAAACTACTAGTTATCATATAATATATAACTTTAATTTAAGATCATGAATCCATGCATGGCTTTTAAAGTGATTGAGGAGACAGTTAAAAGGAAGAAAGATACATGAGTTCAGTCATGTGGACTTTCTTTCTCTCTCTCTCTATATATTTTTCTTTATTTCAATGATCACTTAGCGTTCTGTCTGGGAAAGTAGCCTGATGAACGACTTTACATTTGGTAGAGATTTGTTCTGACGCGAAAGAATGCGGTAGAGAATCGATGCATGAGCTAGTAGCTTAGTGAGTCAGATTCACAACTCACGAGAAAACTTTATGATTCTCGATTCTTTACTCATTAAACGACTATATCTGGTCTCCTACAGAATACTCATTCCAATTTAGTAATTGGTTATATAGATTAGCTAATTAATTATTTATTATAATATCAATAATAAATGGAAATTAATCAATATTAACGGCTAAAAATTATTATTATTCATAATATATTTATTTAAAAGTATATTAAATTGGTAAATTTTAATTAATTATTATAGTTAATTATCACAATTATTAATGTTAACAATGAGATTTTGTGACTTATTAAAATTAAATATTTATTTATAATAATTAATTTTACTAATATTTAAATATTTTTAAAAAACATAATCCTCACAACTCATTTTGTGATAAAGCGCATAATAGCCATTTTATCATATTTCCTACTTTTTCTCATTCCCAATAAACTACCTCTTCAATTCTTCCAACCAAACATAGTTTTCATTCTCATTCCTTTTCAATTCCCCTCATTCTCATTACTCTTCCAATTTTTCTAATTCCACTTTCGCAACTCAAACGCCTTAATACTAATGCATGCCCATTCATGCATGCCATGAATAGTTTATATTTCATTGGAGTACACATCAGCTAGCATAAGGATTATTTATCTTTCCTGTCATTGTACACCTCACATCCTATGCACACATATATATAAACTTGGAATCATTGATTCTTTCCATATATTTACTAAGTTTTTTTTTAATTTAATAAATATTGCTATTATATTATGAGATGATGACAGTGAATCTGATTAAAATACAAAATATAAAATTATATTGTATGTGTTGAGAATAAATCAAGTCTACCTTACTTAATCAATTTTGTGGTGTGAAATGTTTTGAATATAAAAAAACTAGTAAAAACACAAGCTCATCCATTCAAATAATAGTTTGTGTACTTTTCATGATATCAAAATCAAAAATAGCAAGGTATCCAACTCAATCTTCCAACCATGAAAGTGAAGCTAAACAATAATTAAAAGTTCCTTTGTGAAAGCACTCGCATCTTTTGATTATATATCTTCATTTTAGATGATGATGATGATGTATTAAATATATATGTGACTTAAGTAATTGTACTACAATAATTAGCTGAGTCAGAATAAAGAAGAGTAACTTGATAAGATAAGGTTTGTGTTTCAAATGGTTTTAAAGCAATGAAACCATGGGCAATGTTGATTGGAACCAATCATACATGTGTTGTGGCCATTGGCAATAGGCCATGCACTTTCAATGCTCATCTTTATTTACATTATTAAAGCCAAGAACCATCTCACTCAACTGCCACAAGCTTGTGATGAGTCATACATTCTGAATTTTGTTTCATGATAAATCATATGAAAGTTCATGAAAGGATTGGTACCTTTTACAAAGGTTGGGAATGAGACACTTGACAAATCTTGTCTGAAAATTAAAACCATACATATACTGTTCCCTTAAAATAAAATTTCATGATAAGTTCCATTGTTTTTATTTTTTTTTATTTTTTTATTTTTTATTTTTTTGCTGATTCTTAGAATATCCATGATGCAATGGTGCAAATAGTGCAAGCACAAATGCAAACAAGGCATGATTGATGGTGATGTTGAATTTGGATTAAATTAAACTAATTAATTTGTTATTCAGTCATATCATACATATGAACAATGAATTCAGGCTTGTATAACAGTAACCAGCTTTTGTCTTTGCTTGTGAAAGTCTCATGATGGCCTAGTGTCCATTCTAATTTGGTTGGTGGAACTAAAAGACGCCAGAAGAATAGTAGCCTGCCTTACTTTATTAAGCTCATGAGAAGTTAAATACAGTTGAAGGAACCACTTGGACAACCTAAATAAACTAAATGACTTACATAAGTAATTTACCTGATCCGTTGACAATGGTTCTTCTTTTTCCTCCTCTTTTTGGTTCGTGTATATCCTTAAAATTTTCTTTTTCAAGATCTTTCACTCAACTGATTTCCTAGAAGCCACATGGTTTTAAACAAGTTCGGGTGAAATACGGGAACCCCTACAAAAATGATAAACCTTTTCCACCGATGTTTTTTATGGATACAGAAAATATTCAAACTCTTATAAAAACTCTTTATAAAGTGTTGAATTGGAGTCATAGGTTCTAAAAACAAGTTGGGACAAAAATACTGAAACCTCTATAAAAAGATTAAAACTTTCCCCAATGGGTGTTTCATGCATGCATAAACATTCAAACTCTTATAGAGTTTTGAATTGTAAAGCCTGTGGAGCAAAATTTGATGTTTATTTTGGTATACCTGTAATTATAATATATACAGGGATATATGTGCAATGCCAACCATTTATAGAGGTAAGTATGCAAAATGTTCTTCACATACTAAAATGCAAAACAATTCTTTAAACATTTATTCTCCAACAACACAAGAACTTTGTCCACAAACAGAGATTAACTGTGGAACATTTTGTGTCACATTAACAATTACAACATCCAATTCATTTGCTGTGAATCAATGGAGTTCTGATTACAACATGAAATCAGTTTAAATGAAGAAGGATCCATATACAACAACAGTTTCATGGGAAATGTTTGAACAATGGGCTTAAGCATCAGCCAGAAGTGTAGCACCAATGCCGGCTTCTTGATTGACCTTGCATACATGAATAGCAGCACAGACGTCCGTTGTCTCCAGATATTTCTCGATATCAAACAATATCAATGGACCGTAGTGGAAGACGATCTTCTTGCACTGCAAAATAAGGAAAAAGGTTTATAAGTATAAGACCCTTTTTTTGGGAATGAATGTGTAAGCTGATCTAAAGGAAGTTTTAATACATCGTGACAGATTCCCTTTGCAAGTTCTCACCTATATTTTGTATTGTAATATTTGGGTATCGTGTAAATCTACCCGATAGAGAATGTAGCACTCACCTCTTGTGCATAATTATCCATTTTGCTGCATGCCTCAGAAGCACCTCTCAATTATCTCCAGCTGAGTAAGTTTAGGAACAACATACACTTTTGTCAATCTTAGATTCAGTGCATGAATTATCTTCTTCACAAATTAAACAAATAGTCTACAGGTCAAAGAAAATTTTTGAGAAAATTGCTCGCAAACTCTTGTAAAACCGGATAATTATTAATATACCTTCATAAAATCATATTTACTTGTATACATCCATAAAACATTCCTACTTGCTTATATATATCTCTAATTGAAAAACAACTCGCAGATTTTATGAAAATATATATTGATTTTTGTTTTTATTCCTTATTTTTTCGTTTTATAAAATGAATAAAGAGTAGAGGGTTAAAACTAGTTTTATATATAAGATTTTTAGTTGACTTTTTGGTCCTGAGAGTATATAAGTAAATAAGCATGGAATGTAAAGATATATAAACAAATGTCATTTATATAAGGATATACAAGCGATTTCCCATTTTCATAAAATCTACAAGTTGTTTTTCAACTAGAGAGATATATATCAGCAAGAATGTTTTATGGAGGTATACAAGCAAATATGAATAAAGAGCAGAGGGTTAAAACTAGTTTATTTTCTGTAAGATTTTTTAGTTGACTTTTGGTCTGACAGTATATAAGTAAATAAGCATGTTATGTAGAGATACATAAACAAACGCTCATTTATATAAAGGTATACAAGCACTTTCCCATTTATGAAGGAACAAGGAAGTGAAAAGACCCGAATATTTCTTGAGGATCAAGGGCATTTCCACAGTAACATGCTGCAAGTGAGCTTCCAAGTTAATTTTAAAGGGTAACTCCCAATCAGAAAACATTATGCTACCTAATAAGATAGAAAGCAAGAAGAAATCATGTCGGCTTATATGAGTAAAGTTCTCTTAGTAAATCGAGGAGGACAAGGAATATCATTATTAATCATATGGAAGATACCAATCAAAATGCAATCTTGAGCTAAAAATAAGACAAAAACTCATAGTTTTGTTCTGAATTTTACATGCTTGCAGCCTTTTTGAGATAAAAAGCGGAGAAATATTGAAATACCTGTATGTCAGGATCTGTCAGTTTGGTAAGAACTTCAACAACAAGATTATGGCAAATTTTGCAGGGGCCATCATGATTTGGAAGGCGCAAAGAAGTCATAATCTCACAGAGCTTGACTTCTTCACAGAATTCTTTGGTTGTATCTGACTAACCATGACAAAGAACATGGGGTACATAGTAATCCACCAACTCAAGACACTGCCAAAGTCATCAGAAGAGCTTTTTAGAACATTCAGCAAACATGGCAAAGGCATACAAGCATGAGAAACCGGCTTTTAAGTACCTGATGCTTGAGAGAAAGCTTGGAACAAACATGATGGAGGCCATTGATGATCATAATCTGAGTTTCATTATCACTAAGATAAGATAAAAGTCTGGACTAGCAAAAATCTTCACAGAGTGTGCATATTTGTCCATTTCTTCCAGAACCATTCAGTTTTACTCAGTGTTGTCATTTTGTGATCTACATTAATAAATGGAAATGAAGATGGATCACCAGTTTTACACCTCAAAAGTTTACAAAAAATATTGAATTCCTATTCCAAACCCTCCTACATACTTACAATATATTATGTATATATATATATATATATATATCTGAAGATGGTAATGCAACAAATAAGATCAAGAATCAACTTAAATAAGGAGCATATGAAATCAGCTAAGACTAAAAAGAAAAATGTCAACTAAACAAGGATATAGGGTAAGAAGAAAATTATAGGGATATTTTCCAATATATAACTTTGGCAAACTGGCTGAAACAACATAGATGATTGTCACAGACATTATAGTCAACCTAAACTCAGATATCACCTCAAAGACAAATTTTGTTGGCAAAGTTGATAACTTTCCCACAAAAAATAGAAAATTGATTGGCAGACAATATTCAGAAAACGACAATTCAAGCTGTAACACAACACATCGTAACTATTTGGTTCACAAAATTACCACAAAGATCAGCTCACCATTGATTTCCAAAATCCCTAGATTTCCAGAGACTGCATTGAAACATCCAATTAGCAACAAAAACAGCAGCGAAATACCATGCCTTGAAACCATTGAACCTGACAACCATGAGAAAGTCACATCAAGCATGAAAGGGAATCAGAATAATCATCGAAAGAGATAGCAAAAAGATGAACCAGAGGGAAGGAAAGAGAACCGAGAGAGAGAGAGAGAGAGAGAGAGAGAAGATCCACGGCCTCTCTGCTTGCGCTCTTCTCCCCCAAATTCTTTGTCGTCTCTTCTGGTTGACCCTGATGTTATGGAAGGAGGAGACGAGTTGTGGGCCGTACGATCACCTCGAGATCTGGTCTTGTTTCCGATCTAGAGACAATCGTACGGCCAAGGATTGACATGGCTGGAAAATTTGCTTGCAGACCTCCACAAAAGTGCGTATTTTGAAATTGCGCGTTTGGATATGTTCTTTCGTGATTATTTTTAAAAATAGTTTTTTTACATATATATCCCTTGTAATTCAGTAATTCACTTAATTATGTATTTACTGTTTAATAAAAACACATATCCTATTAAACTTATTTTATTCGTTACATATAAAAATGGATGAAAATGATGGATACTTAGATTTATTTTAAATTTTGTCTTGTTTTATATGTCTCATTTTTTACCATGTTGGCATGCCACTTTAATCATTGATTGTATTTATTCTTCTGGTAGTTGTTGAGCAGATTGATACAGAAATTCAATAACATGCACGTCCACAGCACTTATGATCATTCATAACACATTAACACAGTACACGCACAGAACAAATCATCTAGAATGAATTAAGTAAAACAATTCACTTGACATAAACAAATAGCCTAATAAAATCCCTAAACTCATTTGTCAACAATTGATACAAGAATTTAATACAACTCATAACACTGTACATACACATCACATATACGATCTAGAGTGAATGAAGTACAGTAAAACAAACCATTTAACATAAACAACTAGCCTATAAAATCCCTAAAGTCATTGATATACTGGTCTGTCTACTTTGGGCTGCTGCAACTCTGCTTCCTCTTCTTCTTGTTTTTCTTGCTTTGATTAGCCAATATAATTGATCCTACAAAGCCGAACTTCTTTCTCTTTGCAGAGGACTTCTTCTCGTGAGTCCTCGGCGGAGAAATGACATTCTTATTCAGAATTTGGCCGAGGGAAACCTTCAGCTTAACATTAGTATTCTCCTGAATTTCCAAGCCATGATCTTCAGGGCTCAACAACTTTCCTGCTAAGTATTTGCCCCAATGTCATCACAGCTCTTTGACCGCTCAGGCACGAGCAAACTCAAACCATTCACGTCAAGCATTCGGGAGTCTCCTTCGATGATGAACTGGTCCTGCATTCTTGAATTTGGTGGAATTAGGAAGAGACCGCCGCTTTCTGGCCATGCTCTGACCTCCACTTCCCTCAGAGCTTCTTCAACTGCTAACTCTTCCCATGTTTGCAGCTTCTACTCTCTTTAGGGCCTCCTCTAGAACTTTCCGACTGGTTTTCACTTCCTTCTTCGCCTCTCCACCCTGAGTAGCAACTCCTGCTTTGACTGATTTGCTTCTTCTACTTTTAGCATAGCTGCTTTCGATTTTCTTTCTTGATGCTACTTCAGCCTCTTCGGCTTTACGTGTCAGAATGATGTACTCTTCAATCGGAGCGCCACTGCAGAGGAGTTCTGGAGATCTCCGCTCAGTTATCACTGTTTGTCAGTGCTTTCATCCTCGAGTGCAGAGGCTTCAGCAGCTCGAGCTGCTTCTCCATCTTTTTAGCTGCTAGCCACCTGACTTCTGAGCAGTCTTCATGCTAGCCTTTGCCTGCCTCGATTTCAGAAGTAAGTTTCGAGACTTCAGATTTAGCAGCCTCAGCCATCTTCTTGAATTGCTCGGTCTCACAGTTCAATTCTTTGATCTTCCTTGAAATCTCAGACGGATCTAGAGACTGGTTACTTTCCGATCTCTGACTGCTTGAAGCTTCTGTGTTGTTAGGTTCAACTCTTCTTCCAAATTTGCAACCTCAGCAGTATTTGCAGCTAGTTTCGCCGGGTCTTCTCAAGCATCGACTTCTCCTTCTCTATTTTTACTATTAAGCAATTCAATCGAAGATCGAATCCCAGCCAGATCACTAGTTGTCTTGCTCAAACTCACCTTGCTAACTCTCAAATCCATTAAATGGAACCTGGTGATTGCTTTGATACACCGGCATTCGACTCTATCACATCGACCCCGTGCACCAGTATCTTTTGGAAGAACATTCTTTCACTTGGGAAACAGTTTCACCATCGAATCGAACTCCTTGACTTTTTGCTTGCTTCAGCAGCTTCTTTCTGTAATTTCAGCTTGAGTTCATCAACAATCTTTTTGGTCATTTCCAGCTCTTTTAAAACATCAAGAGTTTCCTTTTCCTCTCATAATAAGATCCTTCCTCAATTCTGCGCAGCTTGTTCCTTCTGACCTCATGGCATCAGCCCATCAAATTGATCATGTTTCTAATCAAAATATATAAGTACATTCAGAAAAACAACTCCAAACAAGCATAGTCAAATAATTCAAATATTCTTATTAACAAACAATTACCATGGAACTGCAATTTTCATACCCTACATCAGAAAAACAACATATTCCACTCAAAATGTGAAGACATTATAAAACTAGGCACCATTGCATGCATAAAAATAGTCTCAAGAGTTCAAAGGTTAACCTAAAATCTCAAGAAAACAATTTCCAAGAAACTGCACATCTACGCAGAATAGCATCATAACAACAAACAAATTCAGTCAAAAATTGAAGACACTAGAAACCCTAATTAGAAAGCTCAAAATTTCAAGAAACAGCAACAAGTGCAAACAAATACTCCTCAGGAGAGAAAAAGATTCTTGAGCTGCGACTTCCAGGAGAGCGCTGCCACCGAATCGATCAACAGCCTCTTTCACTGACCTCGAACGGCGCCGAGGTGTCGATCTCCACCCGCCCCGCCGCCCAGTTAAGGTCTTTCGCCGCCACAGATTCCACGGAAGGGCCTAAAACCTACTCCATTGCGTCCATTTGCGTGATTTCGAGAGTTCGTCGACAATGTGGGCGGATTTGGCTAGGGTTTCAAGCCTGAGAAGAGGAAGTGGAGATGAAAGAGTGGAGTGAGAGGATTGGTGAGAAGAGGGAAAGTAAATAAGAGTTGTAAATATTTGATTTCTTTTTGTGCTGGTAATAAAATATCATCCGTTGATTGTGCATCCAGATCAGGACTT
Organism: Dioscorea cayenensis subsp. rotundata; assembly: GCF_009730915.1. Taxonomy (NCBI): domain Eukaryota; kingdom Viridiplantae; phylum Streptophyta; class Magnoliopsida; order Dioscoreales; family Dioscoreaceae; genus Dioscorea; species Dioscorea cayenensis. Next base: position 29,574,267 of record NC_052477.1, read on the forward strand.
GTGAGAATCAACGGTTGGATTGTGATCATTAGATACCCGTTGGCTGCTAGCTGAACGCGAATTACGAGGTGGAAAGACCGTTGCGGTGCGTGGCGCTGTGAGATTTGATTGGTCGAAAAATACCTTTTGAGAATGTAACGTTGAACTTGGACACAATTGCTCGTTGAAGGAAAGCAAGCTTTCGTGTGAACACGGGCCCAAGCCTATCATCTAGCCCATTGATGTTAATTATCCTAATGCACAGCTGTTGGCTAGAACTTCTCTAATATTTATAATCATTATTGATAGTTCTAAGAATTGAGTGGTTTACCCTGAATCCTGAAATTAAAACACAAACTAGAAATTTTAATAGTAAACAAAATAAACAAGACAGTATATGACATGTTTTGGGTAGTGATTGAATTATCATAATTCAGTATACTAATAACAATTGTATGAGCTATTTCAGTGGCCAGTCTCAAAATACTAGTAAGGCCTCATATACGCCGTCAAGATGGATTTGTCTTTGATTTCTCGTCTGGGAGGTCTCTTTATAATAACATATTATATACCTCCATATTCTCATATCTATCATATGTATATAGAAACAGAATATATATAGAGAAAATATTAATAACTCTATATATATATATATATATCGTATTTACAAATATAAAAATCGTAATAGATAAAAATAGGGGAGGGTCTCAATAACAATAATATATATATGTATATATATATATATATATATATATATATATATATATATATATATATAGCTCTAGCTATGATGACTGAAACGCTGCAAACTAAGTATATTTATTACGTCGATGTTTTCTTGACTAAATACTACCAAAACATGCAATTTGACTGCCATTTTGTATTGAACTTGGATTAGGTGTGAATAAATATCATAAGCATATATGATGATAGCGACATTGAAATAAGTTTGTACTTTAAAATATTCTCATTATATTGTTTTGAAAATTGCAATTAGTACATTATAATAAATTATATGAAATATGATTTAATTAATTACATACTATTAGAAGGGTTGCATCAAGATATATATATACACACACACATATGTGATGGTTGTATATGTGTTGGAAGGATTGAAGGTACGGCATTGTGCTCACTGCATGAACCGCAAAGCATGGTATCGTGGTATGACATGTTCATGTACAAGGATGGGTAAGTGTTAGTACTAGGTGTATTACCATTAAATAATTATTTCAAAATAATAATAATTAATCAATTATTTAAAATAATAGCCACTACCAACTCACCGTGTCCCTGGCCTTCCTCTGACCAAACTCCCTCCCAAGATCAATAACACCTAATGTTAATAATATAATAAAAATAAATATCACATTTAAAACCCAAAATAAAATACAAAAACAATAGACTTCTATCGCTCCACTCACTCCAATCGGTCAAAACCCGACCAAGACATCATGATCATCCAACGGGCTTTCAATCGCACTGAACCAGCACCCACTTTAGATTTCAAACACGCTTTAAACCAATCAACCAATCTCAATCCATCGAACTGCTCAGCTGCAATCAACTGCCTTGCACTGCACGAACAACTCGCCAATCAAAACTCGAACCAGATCAACCAACTCAATCTGTATTCATAAAATCCATCGAACCAATCCCTGGCTCAGCCCAAAACCCCTAAACACCAAATCAACCGAACCCAAACCCAAACTATTATCCTCAACTCGATCGACTCGCCCCAACTTAACCAAATCAATCTCAACTCAACCAAAATCACTCAACTGTCACATGGATCCAACCAAATCAATCTTTCAAGTAAACCAACAAATCAATTCAACCATCTTCATTATAACACCTTAATCATCAATACATCATCAACTCTAATTAATCAAACCTCAAAACTAATCCTAAGGCGCATGCATGCTATGCGTAATTCCCGGCAACCTCATCTCCATTTCAAGCGATGGACATCGAATACAAGCGTTTCAAACAATTTCATACACTCAATTATCTACACACTAAACACGCCAACTCCAAATAAATCATTTTTCATCATCATCCACTCAAATACACACACACATACATTCAAGTATACCAATAACAAATCATCACAATACTTTACCAAACACAGTCTCTCATCCGGCTCCTCCATCGTTACTGCCACAAAGCCCATCACGATCACTCTTTCTTTTCATAACTCACTGCATCGTCAGTCAGGAAGAAAACGCAGTATGCAGGGCGAGACGTAAGCATGACACTCACAAGAAGTCTAGTATTTTTCTCACTCAGCTGACCCACAAATTTACAGTACCAGTCCTCAAACTCACTCTTACAAGTCAGTCCCTGCAAAACTCGCAAAATGGTCCCTCGAATTAGCAGTAGTACCTCAAAAGGTCCTTGAAACTATCAAATGGTCCCCAAGTATAACACAATATTTCAAAAGGTCCCTACCGCCTTACCTTTCAGTTCTTGGTTTCAAAATATTTTTATATCAACTTTTCTATTACTCTTTAACCCAAAATCTTTAAAACTTTTACACTTAAGTCCTTGTTCGTTCTACTTTGGGGTTTCAACAAGACTACTCAGAAAATTTATCAGAATCGGTAATACCTCAATATATTTTCCAATGTATATGTGAAAAGGCTCAGGATTACGTATTCAGGCTTTTTGTCTGGAAATTACGCTTTAGAAGATAAAAAGGTGTGAGACCGAATGTTGGTTGGTTGATGCAACATCTTGAAAATTCCTCTCCCACTATCTATTTTACAAGTTTGTTACATTAGTTTTCATCGCTTCTTTAGAGGCATTTGTACAAACACTAGAATATTCTTCATCTTGACTTACAATCGCAGCGTAGCCTCCGATATGGCAGCCAACAACAATCCAGCTGATACCTCGCAACTTCCTCTGATCGTGGCTTGGGACACGACTATAGAGGCGGAGTCTTGATGAAGACGTGTGTCTGGTCTCAAGAATTATGGGACCTTGTAAGTATTGAGACTAAAGATGGCTAACCGACAGTGGAATAAGAAGAAAGATGCCAACTAGTTGAGCATCATTCACAGCCGATTTGTTTTCGATCAATGAGGCAAAGTCTGGCCCAAATGTGATGATTCAAAATAATATCATGGAGCACCAAGATGCATGGCATCGGTAGGAAGCAGTCCTTAGGCAAAACTTGAGACCATTCAGATTATTGCTCGAGGAGGGTGTCCATCGTGAATCAAACCGCGGACTAGGATACAAGCTTAGGCAAGAGAGGCGGGCTAAAGGGAGTCCTGCATCCAAAGTTCGACTTTGTCGTAGCTGAATAGAAGAGATGAAGGACATACAACACTCACACTGGATGAGTTAAGCGGGTCACTACAAGCTCATGAACTTCGAGTGAATCGAAGTGGAGTAAAGGTCGAGAAAGAGCATTACACGCTAAGTGGTGAGGCCATCGTTTCCTCTTATAACAAAGGGCAACCTCTAGTTCGGGAAATACATTGGAGAGAGGTCGTAGACCATTTGTTCAAGTAGGGAAGAGGTAGAGCTGGTCGTGGTAGGGCTTTTGAAACAAAAGCAATGTTCAAGGCTTACTGCAAGAAGTTCTACATGTGAAGGTCATAAGGTCATGAGAGAAGCAACCTGAGAGGGAGTACTCCTATCAATAAGAAAAGGAGGCCAATAATTTATTCATGGCTAGTAAGCACTGTAAGAAGCAAGAATTTTGGTCCGGCTTTGTCGATTCCGACGTTTGAATCACATGACCGAGATAGCTTGTTTAGTTATTCGATGAATCACGTATGGTAAGCGTTAGGGGTAATGGAAAAGAAATGTTGGTGCATGGAGTGGGTACTGTAAGCATTAACACTCAAGGTGGAGAGCAAAAGCAACTTCAGGGTGTCCAATCTGCTCCTGTTTGGCTCACAATTTACTTAGTGTTGACAATTACTCACTAAGGGTTATATCCGAGTATTTAACCATGATGAATGATCATTGGTCACATAAAATAATAGAAATCATGTTATCATAATTCAAAGGACAAAGAAACAATATGTTTCCTCTTTGAATGTCGCAAGTATCGAAAGCTAAACGTGGCGTAATAACAAGCCGCATAACAGCAGGTAATCGGTGGCACATATCTGGCCGACACCTAAACCACGTAAGCACGCAACTCATGGCTTAGAAAAGGATGGCATTTGCTTTAACTACGCTAAAGCAAGATAGTGGATCGCGAGAGGCAGGCAGCACACATACTAGAGAAACAACTTTCCCGCTGAGCTGGCTCCAAGAGCAAAGTCTCAGCTTCCTTCATGCAGAGTCAGTGCTATATGGACCCATGCTGTCCTACCCATGAGTGTAAACTCTTTAGGGTGAGGTCAAGTATTTTCTATTTAATTGTTGATGACTATAGCAAAGTGCGATGGCATATTTTCTCAGCAGGATAAGGTGGCGTAGATGGCGCCAGCTTTTGCTCAAAATGGGCATTTTCTAGTGTAAATCTCGTAGTCGTATCAACGAACGCCAGTACTTGATCAATCGTGGTCCATCAAACGACATCAGCACAAAACAAGACTTCCTATAAGGCTCTTACATCGGGGTCAAACCATCCTCAGTAAGCTCACCTTAAGGTGTTTGGAAGTAGCAGATGTAATCAGACTCATTTCACATATGCTCACAAAACTCGATGAGAAGCCAAGGAAAAGTGTGTGTTCATCGCGTGTACATTAGAACTCTGCAAAGCTTTATAAATCATAGTGGCGAACCGCCTCTTGCAAGAGTTATAGCGGAGTAGGAGATGTGGTGTTTCGCGTGAAGGTCAGAGGGTGGAGCTCGGGATGCTGGCATATGGGAAGGAGCTAGCAGTCGTCGAGTATCGACGACAGTCGCGGAGTCCCAAGATGTTCTACATGATACTAAAACGCCGTGGAAATGCCGCAATAGCCGTGAAAGTCTCAAGCCATTCGACCAGCGACGAGAGAATCGCGGTGTGACGCCTAACGACCAGCCACACCTAGGAAGACCAAAGTTATCGCTCACGATCTACAACATGTACATGTACTTTGCATCGAATATAGCCCACCCACGAGTACAAGGAAGCAGCTGAAAGTTCAAGGTAATGGCAAGAGCTGCTGGATCAAATTAACGCAATTAAGAACAATGATACATGGGAGCCATGTGAGTTACCAAATGGGAAGATGTTAGGCATATTTATAGTGGATCTTCAAGACAAGGTGTGATATGTGTCCAGGCAACAGTAGTAGCTTTAAAGCAAGAGTCGAGCGTGTAAAAGCGATATTCTCAACAAAGAAAATAGAGCTACGATGAGAGTGTTTTCACAGCAGGGCTCAAATGAGACCAGAGGCTTATATACTTGCTCGCACGGCTCATTCAGATGGGAAATGTCAGCCTAGGTGTTAAATCATCTTCTTGAATGGAGAAATTCACAAAGAGAGTGTCGTCAACAATCCTTAAGGGTATGAGATCAAAGGAGAAGAACACATGGTCTATAAGTTAAATAGTAAGGCACCAATTTTATGGGCTGAAGGAGTGCACCCAAGGCATGGTATTTCAAATCGAATCACACTGTCAAGAAGAGTGGATCTCGTGGAGTGCAGGAGTGAGCATACTCTCTGGAATAGTAATTAAAGGAAAGAAATGGAGAAGTTCTTTTCGAATCACCTATGTTAATGACTATCTTGTATACGCAGCTCTTCTTCCACTCTGCTCAAGACCCAGAAAGAAATGATGGGAACCCTTCAAAGATGCACTCTCACTTAGGGAAAGCATGAGAGTTACTTCCTAGGATTGCATGGTACGACAAGGTTCAAGTGGTGGTTATCTCATTGGTCAAAGAAAGTATATTGACACTTGTCGATACTGTTACAGGAGCAACGACCATCTAAAACCCGTAGAATGACCCATACTCTCACTCGGAACTGGAAGATTCCATAGGAGGCCGACGATGAAGAATTTCAGTAGATCCAAGTTTGTTTTTAGGAGTTTGATCGAAATTACTTTATGTTACCGCGACACAGATCGGCCAAAACATCGCCTTCGTTGAATTATCTATCAAGGTTCATGAGTAAACCCAGAGAAAATTCAATCTCGTTGCGCCAAAACGTTGTAAGGCACGGTAGGATCCAAGGATGCTCAGTTTTGGTATTCACTGGAGATGAGGATCGTTCTCAGTGCTCCCGACAACAACCGAGGGTCTAGAATCGATCGCGAAGAGCACTACAAAAGCGTTGTTGCTCTCGACTCGTCGCTCTAGTGTCATGTCTCACTCGATCGGACGCTGGTGAGATCGTGTGTCGTCTCATCAACCACATGGCCGAGGAAGCATTGTCGTTGTAATCACCGCAGCCTACCAAATTGTTTGGATTAGAGAGAGTCATGCAAGAATGTGGGCGCAGTGTGACAAAGCGCGCACCGCTTTATGCAGTGTGGATAACTTATCAACAATTGCCACTGCAGTGAATCCTTCACACCATGCGGGAGTGGACAAAGATCGTGAGATGTGAGGTTTGCTTTATTTCCATCCTAAACCTAGGCAAGAAATGAAGCCGAGTGATCTTATCGATCCAGCGTCTGCTGCGACGTATGAGAAAGCTTGGGTTTACGACATGTCTACCAAGCCCGCCTCGCTGGAGAAGCATCCGATGATGAGGAAGCATCTGTGACCTGCGGCACTCTTCAATCAAGTGAGGTGTCAGCATGGATCGAAGGCACGGTGACACAGAGCTCACCGGGTACGTAGAACCCGCAGAGAGCATGGTGAATCGCGATGGACCTCGCTCATGTACAAGGATATGGGTATGTAAGTGTTAGGTGTACTCGGGTGTATGTTAAATCCGTAGAAGGAGGTTGAAAAGTTCTATGTATGGTGAGTATCGACTACCTTTATGTCTCGTGTGTATGTTTGTGCCCCGCCACTGTGGTTGGTAGTAATCTTAGGAACGACCAATAGTTATGGTCATTCTCGCGTTCGCCCAATGGGGTACTTTCTCTCAGGTTACTTTTTGTCCGAAATTACGCTTTTAGAAGATAAAAAGGTGTGTAGGATCGAATGTCGGTCGGTTGATGCAACATCTTTGGAAAAATTCTCTCCCACTATCTATTTTGCAAGTTTGTTACATTAGTAGTTTATCGCCTTAGAGGCATTTCTACAAACACTTGTAGTTCTGCTAATATTCTCGTGAGTATTCTTCTATCTTTGCACTCACAATATATTGTGATAAATATTTAAAATCCATCTAATATCAACAATATATATTTATCTCATATATATGCATTTATGGATTAAAGGGTTTCATTGTTCAACAAAAAGATCTTATATTATATTATTTTTATCATTATTAAATTAGTTAATTTTGATTTTGAAAAGTGTAAGAATAATTTATGTTAACAATTATCAATATTTTAACATATATAAATATATATAAATTTGTGGATGAATAAACAAAATTATTTTTAAACTATAAAGATTCTCTATACTCATATTTTCAAAATCTCTAAAATCATACTAAAATTTTAAAACCTAAATTCATAATTTATTATTTATATTTGAAAATACTATAGTATAATTTCGAAACCCGATCAAAACTTTGATTTCATTAGAAGATTTTACATACCGCATTTCTAAACATAAATGCTCAGGTAGTACCTAATCATGAATTGGAATTGAAGGCTCAGTATTCCGTGAATGCCATTGTAGGAACATCACTATTCGTTGGTTTCGTAATAGTACTAGATTGGTTATTACAAAACTTTGGAAAATCGTATTCTAGAAACCAAGGGTTATTTTCGTGAAAGTACGCATGGCATAATATATTCCACGTAATGACTTTAACCCACTTTTAACTCCTTCTCGCATAATAAGCATCGCTGCTTTAAGTTTCAACAAAGGTAATATCTTTTAAACGTATCACATGGTATGTACCATCAACGAGCAGCCAAGGTCACCCTCTTTCTATGTGACAACTTTATGTCATGCGCTCTAGAGTTACAAATCGTAAAGGATTGAAGACATTAATACGCGTAAAGATGGTAGCCAATTACACATGTGGTCTCAAAGAGGTTTTATATCGTTTAGATATATTAGAGTTTTAAACTCTGAAGACGTAATCTATATTGGAATATTTGTATTTTAATGTCTTAATACTAATTTGTATTATATTTAATTACTTTTAGATTTCATTATTAGTATCGAGTTTTGCTTACGCCATCGTGTGGCATCGCACGGTATAACACTAGTATATACATAAAGCAGATAGTTGATCATAGATAGCTATTTATGACTGAGCTGCTAGTTGCAATCGAGCTGACACGACTGGAGTCAAATGCTCGAAGTGAAGTAGCTGTTACGTGCCGAATTATATTTTTATATATTATGATCTCTATGGTACGCTCAAAGCAATTATTTCCGTTTCTGCTATAGTAATTTAATGCTTTTTAATGTGCCATAAAATTATATATTCATAAGCTTGCTACTGCTCATGCTTTTTCACCAGTAATTTAATTTGACATACTACTACCCTTTTGTAAAGTATTCAAGAAACCAGCAGGAAAGTCGCCCTTCTCGATGCATTGTTACATGGGGTATGCTTTGGACTTAGAAATGGAATTTTGTATTATTGTTTGCGTGTTTCGTCACCATGGCCATCATTAATGGGATTGGATCAATCACCAACTTCAAAATCACTCAGCTCAAAAGCTAATTGAATTTATATATAGACATGCAAAATTAGCCCTACATTAATAATACCTTTTTAATATCTATTTTAAAATATTATGACATATGTACATGAAATTAATGTTTCATCACTGATTTCACCTATCTTCATTTATCATGTTAAATTGAAGGGTTATGTACTATGAAGAACTGAATCGTCTCACATTCATATTTCATACTCAGGTGCAAATCTACCTCCAAAGATAGAGATTTTAGACATTCTCTATTTATTTATTTTATCAATAAACACAAATTGGGTGATAGTCTCAAGATGATTGTATGGTCAATTTTAGGAGTTATTAAATTATTACACTGACTTATTTCGTGCAACACAGCATATCATTTTTATCAAAAATACTCCCTCCGCTCATAGGCGCACGTCATTAGCGGCAATAATACAGCACCGACCCGCCGTCTCGCTGTCTGCCGACGAATAAAAGGCTGTTTGACATAAGGTTTGTCAAACGCGACGGTCCGGAAGTACGCCGTAGAGCATCCCGATGAACCGGCCGGGTCCTGACGATGGAAATCTGGGCCACAACCTGGGTCCTTTTAACCCCTAAAACTTTAAGTTCCACAACCTTGCGCCCATTTGTCTTTGAAAGTTCTCATGCCTTTCTCATTTTAAAACATCATTGTCATTTTCCATTACGACTTTCGTATTTTTCTATAATTTGAGTTGAGTTTTGATTATTAATGTATCATTTTAATGTGAATTAAATTATTTTTCGTATAATTTAATATTCGAGCGAATCCTTAAAATAACTTATAGTAATTCTGGAAAAATTTGGATCCGGACAACCCGGGCTTTTAAATAAAACCGGCTTTGATATACCAAGTTTGTCCGGATGTTAAAACCGGGTCAGTCCCATTGGACAAGTTTTTCTATTTATATTAGTAGTACTGTCTGACCGTTTTGTCCGACTCAAATGCCTACACCCCTACATGTCATATAAGGATGTTGTATAAAAATTAAGAATAGCATTAAATTATCAAAACTTAACATAAAAAATAATCAAATTACAAAACTATCCCTTTCTTGAAACCATATTTCTCTAGACTATAATATTACTCTCTTCATTTATATAACTCGTAAATCAAGATGTGCAGCTTTGGAAAATAAATAAATATTGCTTTTAATATCAGAAACGAATAAACTATTTTGAAATAAATATAAAAACTACATGATTTTTGAAACCATAAGAACAAATAACAATAATAATAATAACGAATGATGACGACTGGCAACCACTTGAGAAATGAAAAATTTTCGCAAGGAATTTAATTAGAGAAATTGACGCTACTTTGTTTGGGTCGTGGAGTGAGCGAGGGATGTAGGTGGGGGTAGTCAGACAGCTGTTTGTCGGGGAGTGGGCGAGGTGAGAGGCTAGAGGGTGCCCTCATAATCCACTCCCCCAAATCGCGTACAGCTGGATCGTTTATCGTAAATAACGAAAATCACCAATATCTTCACATATATGTATAATTCCTATTGTATCCTATTTATTAAAAACCATCTTCGCATTTCACAAATGAGAATAGTTGGTCAGCATTGAGAAAAAGCGTGTGTTTTATAACGCGCTTATTATATATTATATATCTGTAAGTTATTATTATTATTCTACAATTGATTATTATACGTATATATATATATATATATATATATATACATCAGTCACTTTATTTTATCAGTATCATGCAAAGAATAAATAAACATTACATCTCTCTCTCTCCTCCCTACCCTCCTTTTCAACTAAACAAAAACCAGCTATAAACTACTCCCTCCGTACGACTGGGCGAACTAAACACAATATCGTCACTAAACTGTGATACCCTCCCTCTAAAGTCTCAAAACGGAGGGGTTAGGTGATCATTCCAAACTTTAATTACTATGGTACTAAAAATTTACAAACCAAACAAGGTACTCAAATAATCAAAACGTACAACTCTCAACAATGACATCTCCACCCAATTTCCACAAGAACATCACACTGTCGTCAATCACGCATAAAGACAAGTTTTTCAAACCTTGAAAGATAGTTGGGTTTTAACATCCAAAACAAATTTCCATTTAATAATAGTTGGCATATAAATGCAAATCAAATACTCCCTCTGATATTTTTAAATTATCCCATTTTTAAGTACTTTGTTAATTTTAAAAAGATTTAAGGAAACTTTTAAATATTATATATATTTATTTTTATATTTAATATAATTTTTATAATTTCAATAAATTATAGTACTCACTCCATCTAATCTACTTATCTATGTAAATTTGTAAATCATTAAATATTATAAAATTTACTCTTTTGTATTTAATATATTTATATAATTTATAATAAATTATATTTATTATATATTTTTAAATTTATTTTAAATAGATAAATCTTGAAAAGTTAATATAATTTTATAAATTTTAGATTATCAATTAATTTTAATTAATTTTTTTAATCCATGTGATTTAGTTAAAATTAACAAATAAAAAGAACCAAAGTGTGT